>NC_057799.1:531195544-531257737 GCF_018294505.1 Triticum aestivum
CCCCCTCCCCCCGTCCCCCTCCACTCCATTCGCTCCGCCAAAGCCGCCCTCCCCGCCACGCCGATACGTCGACACCGCGGTTCTTCGAGGGGACGCACGGCGATCCTCTCGCTCCCACAGTACGCTCTCGTAAACTGCCGTCCTCTAGCCGCACCGCCACCGCTGGCGACGTTCTTGTGGAGGCGCACGACGGTCAGCACCGCCACCTCTGGCGACGTTCGTGTGGAGACACACGGCGGTCAGCTTCTCCCACGGTACGCGCATTCTAGACTGAGGCCCTGTGCATGTCGGTGTAGCGCTGAATGTTAGCTGATAGACGCTGTTAATCTCACTGTTTGCCGAAGTAGTTTACAGTCAATATGCTCTGCTTAAGAAGCTTCCTTGCCCTGTTCTGCACTCAATCTGCTTAGCTGAGATGGCATGCCAAGGCTGATTAGTTGCTAAAATATCCTACCATATATTTATTGTGCGTAGATTGCCATGGTCTAGTAGCCAATCTGTTAGGTGAAATTGCTCTACACCGTTTTATACTCGATCTTTGTTGCTGCGATGGCCTTCGATAGTTCGATGGCTGTGTGCTCGGCCTCATTGACTGCTAAAACAGCCTGCCATAATTTGGCACTCAAATCTGTTTGCTGAATTAGCTTTACATATATTTCGTTACTTAGATCTGCTCGTCCAAATATCTTGCCATAGCTTTAGACATCGACCTAGGTATTTTCTTCTGGACTTCATAAAAAAGCATATATGTTTTTCCTGTAATATCTAGTAGAAGAACTAATTTGTATGTCTAACACATGGATGGGACTTGGATAACTTCTGCTCGAAGATTCTCCGCTGCATATGTCGAGGGGGTTGAAAACTTCATGAACTTTATCAGAGCTGAGTACGGTGGTCCGAAATCAGATGTGCTCTGCCCGTGTAGCAGTTGTATGAATTCAGTTACAAGACCCTAGTCAACTGTGCAAAATCATCTACAATTGTATGGGATGTCGGTCACATATACTAGGTGGGTTCATCATGGTGAAGCTGTGAGCGTCAATGTTATTGACTACGTGGAAGCAGCAAACACCATCTTGATCTGCCTGATGCTCAGTGGAAGAGGAGGAGGAGGAGGTGGTGGTGGTGGAGCCAGTGAGTTTGACCAACATTGAAACAATGCTACGAAATGCTCGTGCATTCCGTGAACTTTCACCCACAGAAGAAAAACGGTGGGCCCGCATGTTGGAACAATGCAACGTGGTTGTCACCCCAGGAAATAAGTTGTCAGTATTCTCAGCTATGGTCACCTTTCTTTAGGTTAAGACATCTGAGCGGATGACCAACAAATCATTCGATGCGATGTTGGCTGCTTTCCGCAAGGCTTTCCCAGATGCGTCTGAGCTGCCACACACCTACAGTAAAATGAAGAATTTCCTTCGTGCAGTTGGAATTGGATATGATATGATCCATGTTTGTAAGAATAATTGTGTTCTGTTCTGGAAGGATTATGCCAACTTAAGTGAATGCCCGAAATGCAAATCATCAAAATGGAAAGATGGCGATGCTGTGAAGAGGATTCCTCATAATGTTCTGAGACATTTTCCAATTACACCAAGATTGCAGAGGTTGTTTCATGATGCTGAAACAAGAGAGGATGTACTGTGGCATTCTAGGAACCAGGATTTCAGAGATCAGAATGTAATGAGCCATCCATCTCATGGTAGTGAGTGGAAAAGCTTCAACCAGAAGCATGAAACATTTCCTACTAACCCGAGAAACATTAGACTTGGCTTAGCTTCAGATGGATTTAACCCATTTGGCCACCAGAGCGCCACATATAGCATGTGACCAGTGCTTGTTATCCCTTACAACATGCCTCCAAATGTCTGCACCAAAGAATCAAACTACATGATGGCCTTGCTCATCCCAGGTCCAAAAAGTCCTGGAAAGGATTTTGATTTGTTCATGGAGCCTCTTGTGGAGGAACTTCAATAGCTATGGAGGGGTGTTCTCACTCGAGACCTATATAGCAGCCCACCAGTTGATTTCTTTCTGCGTGCTGCTATAATTTGGTGCATCCATGATTATCCGGCTTTGGGCACTATGTCAGGGCGAACAACACATGGTTACAATGCATGTGTTCGCTGTGACAGGAATCCGCTGTCATACACAATACTTAGCAAGATCTGTTAAATTGGACACCGCCGTTTCCTTGCCAAGGACAAGCCGCATCCTAGAAAATACCGAAGACATGTGTTCATTGCAAAGCATGAAAACCATGATGCGCCAAAGAGGCTCACCGCCGATGAGTTGCAATTGGAATTAGAGAAGGTCAGGCATATTACACCAGGAAACCATCCTGATAATGGTAGCGGGAAAAGGAAGCGTGGCAGGGCAGAAGAGAGATTATTTTTTACCCGCAGGTCCACTTTGTGGGACTTGGAGTATTGGAAAGATTTGGATCTGCGGCATAATCTTGATGTGATACACATCGAGAAAAATATATGTGACAACATTATCGGCACACTTCTTAATATTGAAGGCAAGACGAAAGATACCTTAAAATCTAGGATTGATTTGACACACCTGGGTATCAAAAAGGATTTTCAGGTGCAAGATGAAGGTAAACCACGGGATATGGCACCAGTTCTGTACGTCTTGGACAAGGTAAAAAGAAAAGAATTCTGCAAGGTCCTGTCACGTGTGAGATTCCTACATGGATTTGCTTCCAACCCTGAAAGGAGAGTCCGTGCAGATGGAGACAAGGTACAAGGGTTGAAAACTCATGACTGCCATGTCCTACTTCAAAGGGTTTTACCTGTTATCCTTAGAGGATTGGGCCACCCTGACTTATACAGAGCAGTTGCAAAGTTGGGACAATTCTTCAGGGAACTCTGCAGTAGAAATATCAGGATAGATGCTTTGGAGCATCTTAGAAACAAGATACCAACTATCCTATGCGACCTTGAGAAGATATATCCTCCAGCCTTCTTTGATGTGATGGTGCATTTGGCTGTTCATCTACCTGATGAGGCACTACTTAGAGGTCCAGTACAGTATGGCTGGATGTACCCTATTGAAAGGCGGCTAGGCACTTTCAAGGGCTATGTTAGGAACAGAGCTAGACCCGAGGGTTCCATTGCAGAGGCCTACATTGCTACAGAAGCGTTGACATTCTGCTCAAAATACATTGAAACGGCTGATTAGCTTAGCAAAGACGTGGATGAAGACAATCCCGGGCTCAATGTTTTCGATTATTCTGTTCGAGTTACAGGGAAGAGTTGACAAGAGGACAAACCTAAAGATTTGGAGAAAATGGTTTGGTATGTGTTGAATAACTGTCCTGAGATACTACCTTATATCAAGTAAGTGCCAAGTACCGCAGCTTATACATCATAATCTACTAAACTTGCAGCACATTCTTATATATTTAGATGTTTGACGCGATCACTATGTTGTGCAGCATCTACAAAAAGGATTTACTACCGCAAAATCCGAGAAACATTGACAAACTGGTTATGGCAGGATTTGCGAAATGGTTCAAGAGCCATGTAAGCTTTTGAATTGCACTGTCAGTTTTTTTAATATATTGATTACATAAGATGATCGGCTTGTCTATTTTCTAACCATAGGTTAAGAAGATGCGGGAGGATGGGCAGGCAGTTGATGATGCCCTTTACTCACTAGCAGTGGGTCCTGATACTCGGGTAAGACATTATGAATCTTGTGTTGTTGGAGATGTGCGCTACAACGCCCTTGCACGAGACGAAGGCAGGAAGACACAAAACAGTGCCATCATGAGCACGGATACGTATGACAAAGAGACAACTGAAATGTATGCTAACATAACAAACATTGTTCAGTTGCAGTATATCTCCAGTTTTGAGGAACATCGATGTGTGGTTCTGTTGTGCTGTCATTGGTATAACCTGTTTTCCAGGATCACAAAACCCAGAGCTGATGATTATTTCAAATCCATCAATGTCACGGCGGCGTACCAGACCAACGAGCCTTTTATTTTGGCAAATCAAGCAACACAGATATTTTTCTTGGAAGACACATTTGCACGTAGAGATGACTGGAGAGTAGTGCAAAGGTTTGAGCAGAGGAATTCATTTAATGAAGTTGCACAACAAGACGATGCTTACACTCCTCCTGATGTACAAGATAACACAAACGTTCCTAATATCTTTGAGAACCATCACGTCAATGACGCCGGTGAAAAGATTGCCTGTCGTGCTGTGGACATACAAGAGTTGATCAAGAAGAAGCCAACGTTCGAGGACGTTGAGGACGAAGAAGAAGATGACACCATGGGGAATTACGATTCAGACTGATACACATGGCGAAGATGTTGACGCTGCTGCTGCGGATGATGATTGCATTGCTTTTGTCATATTTGCCTGTCAGAAGACGTTTTTTTATCTACTATGTGAAATTGTTTTTGCTATGACAACTGAAACCTGATGAACATGTTGTTTAGTATTTTCCTGTGAGAATATCACTTGTTATGTATGCTGATTTGTGTTTGGTGATTGTATGACGACTAAAACATGATGACATTGTTGTTTAGTTGTACTCATATTTGGCTGTGAAACTTGAATTTGATGACATAGTTTGCTGTTGGACTGCAATTTGCTCGACGTCTTCGAATGAGAACAAAGCTGACCCGACAAGTCCTCTGCTAATTTATTTATTTATTACCAAAAGGGCCTCTACTATTTATTTATTTATGAGAAAAAGGGGATACTCCCTGATTTCCGTTAATAGAAATCATTAGATGTTCACAACACTATGCCCAGCCTGCTACACAGGTTTCATTCATTACTAATTTCAGCAAAGTGCTCATGTCATAGCCACTGAATACATCATGAGTGCTACATACACTGCAAATAAAGAGACAATCATCCTACAGAGCACATCGATTTTGCCCATTATCTTCACAAGCTCTTTCATCTCCTCATTGCTGTCAAGGCCGTTCAGCAGCTGTTGCTTGGCCATGATCAGAGGAACTGCATCTTTAACCTTCTGCTCTGCATCTTCCTCTTCTGTCGTTCCTTCAGTTACTTGTCCAACACCCCAACCTGCTGGTATTGGGATTCCTCGGCAAACCAAATAATCAGCGTAGTTGCACTCCCCCACATCAGCAACTTCCTAGAAATACAAATCACACGAATCTTCCCTTTTCTGCACGAATCAAATTGGAAGATCATCAACCAAACTATTAAAAAAATCAGCAACTGAAAGCAGCAGAACAACACTTAAACATATTATTACCCCATGATTCGGGCATTTGTAGAAGACTCGGCCAGGTTTGAGGATTGTGGTTGAGACGCGACGGATGACTCTGCGTGATTTGTAGCAGTGGCACCACACCAATGGCAGCAGGTTGCGATGAGCAACCGGCTGCGGTGCGCGTGCCGGCGGGGGTGTGATGAGACCCACAGGCGATGGTACGGGTGGGGACTTGGCGCATATTTGGTTGTTGCCTGGTGAAGAGCGGGTGGACGAGCAGCCAGCGGACATGGTTGCTGCGGCCAGAGCTTCTGATGCTAGGCAGAGTAAGTAGAGAAGAGGAGAAGCGAACGTTGGATATGTCAGTTTCATTACTTGTAGAGTAGCATAGCACCATATATAGTCATAGTCTAGGTTTGGATTCGAACCAACTACAGGAGCACGTCTCTCTTTTTTCTAAAACTAAGCAACGTCTCTTTACTGGTACACTAGCTTGTTCTGTACGCCTTGTCAAGTCTTTGATTCCTCCACCTGACATCTGGGACCCACCGGAAGGGTCTCTGTATTTCGCGAAAAAAACGTGCCCGCCGCTGACAGGTCGGACCCACCAGCTATCTTCGCACGCAAGGTAGTGCCTCCTTATTACGCACAAAAAAATGAATACTCCCCCTGCCAGCTGGAACCCAACATCATGGGAGGCTGACTTGTGGGCCTACCAAGTTGACGGGGACGGAGGGCTTTGTCAACTTAGTCAATATGAACGATTCTAGATCCAGTTACCGTATGATGTTCATCCAACGGCAGTAGTGCTTCTTCAACCTCTGGTCTTCTTGCTCCAGCCGCCCAAACCAGCGCCGGTCGTGTCGTGCGCTCCTGCCTCCCGTGGCCGGCTGTGATGATGCGGAGGCCTCACCGCTCCTACTACTCCCACCGCTCGCCAGGCCATCCCTCTACTCACCCACACCCCCTGTTATTCTGCGGCGACGGCAGCCTCACACCGCAGCCGAACCAGTGAACCCTCGTACTCTTCTCTGCCTTGGCATCCACTGCCGCATCTTCCCCGGCTCCGCGTCGTCCCCTTCCTAGGCCTCGCCATCGTCCAACGCCTTGGTGCTCTCGGCGCGGCGTGGTCAATGTGGTCAACGACCGACTTCTATCGGAAGAGTACTGTACGTGGAGAGGCTGACAGCTGGGTCCACGGCCACAACCCAGTCTTTTTGTGATTTGCCAAGTAAGTCGCTTTGTCAGGACTGTTGGGCTGCAAATCTTTCAAGACGAGGAGAGCTTCATTCGGCTGGCCGAGAAAATGGTCTATCAGTAATGAGAAATGGGCTGTACATTTTTAAAACACATCAAACCGGCAATTAGTTTCAAATTTCTTTTTTTCATTTCAAGATTTTAAATTGCATTAATTTTTATGTGTGGACAATTTGTTGGATTTTATATTGATATACATTTATTTTTAAAATCAGTTTGAATGTGACTCAAAATTTCGGGATTAAAAACAGTTCGGACCGCACCGAAATATGCAAAATTTTGTATAATTTTTTAACCGTGGCCACAATATGGGCTGTAATGCTAACAAAAAGAATATGAGATCCAAAAAAACCCTTAAGAATTAGAAAATGGGCTGTAAATTATTAGAAATAATGGCAGATGGGCTGTATGCTGTTTTCCACAGATTTGAGGCTTTCCTAAAAAAAGGTTGACGCACAAGCAGTGACTGTTGGATGTCCATCCAACGGCCGTCGTGCTTCTTCAATCTCTGCTCTTCCTGCTCCAGCCGCTCAAACAAGCGCCGGCGGGACTGCCTCCTCCCTCCTCCCTATGGCCGGCTGTGCTGCCGCGCAGGCCTCACCGCCCCACCGTACTCCCATCGCTGGCCTAGCCATCCCTCTACTCACCCACATCTGCTGTTATTCTTAGGCGACGGCAGACGAACCAGTAAACCCTCGTACAGTCGTACTCCCCTACGCATGGGAAACAACTGCCGAGTCTTCCCTGCCTCCGTGTCGTTCCCTTCCTAGGCCTCGCCGTCGTCCACCGCCCTGGTGCTCTCGGCGCGGCTTGGTCAACGTGGTCAACGACCGACATGCATCTGAAGTGGTCTGTACGTGGAGAGGCTGACAGCTGGGTCCACGGCCACACGCAAGGAAATGCCTCCTTATTATGCGCAAAATAATGATTCCTCCACCTAACATCTGGGACCCACCGAAAGGGCCTCTGTATTTCGCGAAAAAAATGTTACCGCCGCTGACAGCTCGGACCCACCAGCTATATCTTCGCACGCAAGGAAGTGCGTCCTTATTACGCACAAAAAATGAATACTCCCCCTGCTAGCTGGGACCCAGTATAGTGGCAGGCTGACTTGTGGGCCTACAAAGTTGAAGGGGACGGAGGGCTTTGTCAACTTAGTCAATATGCACGATTCTAGCTCCAGTGACCGTACGATGTCCATCCAAGGGTCGTAGTGCTTCTTCAACCTCTGGTCTTGTTGCTCCAGCCGCCCAAAGCAGCGCCAGTCGTGCCGCATGCTCCTGCCTCCCATGGCCGGCTGTGCTGCCGCGGAGGCCTCACCGCCCCCTACTATTCCCACCGCTGGCCAGGCCCTGCGGTGACGGCAGCCTCACACCGCAGCCGAACCAGTGAACCCTCCTACTCCTCTCCGCGCGGGCTTCCACTGCCGCATCTTCCCCGGCTCCGCGTCGTCCCCTTCCTAGGCCTCGCCGTCGTCCACCGCCCTGGTGCTCTCGGCGCGGCATGGTCAACGTGGTCAAGGAATGGCTTCCATCGGACGTGGACTGTACGTGGAGAGGCTGACAGCTGGGTCCACGGCCACAACAAGGAAGTGCCTCCTTATTACGAGCAAAATAATTATTCCTCCACTTGACAGCGGGGACCCAATGGACTGGCCACCGTATTTCATGAAAAAAGTTTCCCCCTGACTGCTGGGACCCACCAGCTATATCTTCGCACGCAAGGAAGTGCCTGACAGTCGGGACCCACCAGGTCGAAGCGTACGTAGCGTTCTCATTCTGGTCGCGAACGTGTACATACATACTGGTCGATGTAGAGGCGCACACGTGTCGTAGTAGAGGCGCGCACGTAGCATGTACACGTACGTACAGTGGCCAGGGTGCAATAAAGTAAATACGACCAGGTACGTACATACGGGCGGGGTCTCGAACGCCTACTCGCGCGTACGTACGGCCAGGGCTCGTGTACATGGCTGGGTCGGAACGGAGAAACGGCATCGTCGTCGTGTTCATGGGGAGCCAACGGAATGCGTCGTGTTCATCGGGAGGAAACGGAACGCGTGGGAGCCAACGGAGGAAACAGCCTTGAGTTCGACCGGCCACGTTTGAAACGGGATCCTGTTCATCGGGAGGGGTCTGGCATACCGCAAAATGGAGGAAACAGACCTCCTACGGTCGAAACGCGGGTCCTGTAGATCGGGAGGGTGTGGCGTACCGCAAAACGGAGGAAACGGACTTGTGTTGGAGCGCTACGGTCGAAACGGGGGTCCTGTTCATCGGGAGGGGTGTGGCGTACCGCAAAAAGGGACTCCACGGGATACTGTTCATCTCCACCATCGACCCCCTCCAGCCTCCACGGGCTACTGTTCATCCACCGTCGACCTCCTCCAGCCTCCACCTGCCACTGTTCATCGACGGGCTCCTATTCATCCAGCCTCCACCGCGCGCTACTCCACCGGCTACTATTCAACCAGCCCTCTCCACGGGCTCCTGTTCAACCACCCCTCCACGGGCTACTGTTCATACTGCCCTCCACCGTCTACTGTTTATCCTGCCCTCCACGGGGTGGTCCTGTTCATCCTGCCCTCCACGGGGTCCTATTCATCCAGCCCCAACCGGCTCGAACGATCGGGGTCCTGTTCATCCACCCCCACCGGGAACTGTTCATCCAAACCCCCCAGCAACGCTCACTGTTCATCTAGAGGCAACGCCACGGGGTCCTGTTCATCCACCCCGACCAGGAACTGTTCATCCACCCCCCCAGCAACGCTCACTGTTCATCCAGAGGCAGCATCGATCGGCTTCAGTTAGCAGCAGTAGCGAAGGAATTGCTCGATCGGGTTCAGTTAACAGCCATCGATCAATCGCTCGGGTTCAGTAACGCGTAGCCTGCAGTGCAATCGCTCGGGTTCTGTTAGGGCCCAACGCCTCGCTCGGGTTCAGTTAGAGCCCAACGCCTCGCACCCACGCGCGTGCGTGTACGAGAGAAACGCGCATCGCTCGGCCCCAACCACCCACCGTAACCGGGAACACCCCGATATTTTCCTCGCCGTCGCTTCTTCCATGATTTTTTCCGTCATGGACGGCCCAAAGAATGTCATGCAGCTGTGTCTCCGGCCCGCCCAGGACGAAAAACCCATTTTCTGCCATGATTTTTTGTCATAGAAGTAGGACCCCACCACATCTATGATGATACCGGGTTTTGTCACAATTATTGTCATAGAAGTGTCATAAGTATGTCAGAAAAGATTTTCATTTGGCCCAAAATGTCACGGATGTGTCTTTTTTTTGTAGTGTTGATGAGGTAATTGTACCTTATCCCGAATTGGAAAGTAGTTCATCACAGAAATCAGTTCTAGTGATGCCTACACCAATTAGTGAGGAAGTTAATGATGATGATCATGAAACTTCAGATCAAGTTACTACCGAACCTCATAGGTCAACCAAAGTATGTTCCGCACCAGAGTGGTACGGTAATCCGGTTCTCGAAGTCATGTTACTAGACCATGATGAACCTACGAACTATGAGGAAGCGATGATGAGCCCAGATTCCGCAAAATGGCTTGAGGCCATGAAATCTGAGATGGGATCCATGTATGAGAACAAAGTGTGGACTTTGGTTGACTTGCCCGATGATCGGCAAGCCATCGAGAATAAATGGATCTTCAAGAAGAAGACTGACGCTGACGGTAATGTTACTGTCTACAAAGCTCCACTTGTTGCGAAAGGTTTTCGACAAGTTCAAGGAGTTGACTACGATGAGACTTTCTCACTCGTAGCGATGCTTAAGTCTGCCCGAATCATGTTAGCAATTGCCGCATTTTATGAAATCTGGCAAATGGATAAACAAAATTGCATTCTTTAATGGATTTATTAAAGTAGAGTTTTATATGATGCAACAAGAAGGTTTTGTCAATCATAAAGGTGCTAACAAAATATGCAAGCTCCAGCGATCCATCTATGGACTGGTGCAAGCATCTCGGAGTTGGAATATACACTTTGATAAGTTGATCAAAGCATATAGTTTTATACAGACTTGCGGTGAAGCCTGTATTTACAAGAAAGTGAGTGGGAGCACTACAGCCTTTCTGATAAGTATATGTGAATGACATATTGTCGATCGGAAATGATGTAGAATCTTCTGGAAAGCATAAAGGAGTGTTTGAAAGGATTTTTTTCAAAGAATGACCTCGATGAAGCTACTTACATATTGAGCATCAAGATCTATAGAGATAGCTCAAGACGCTTGATAAGTTTTTTCAATGAGTACATACCTTGGAATAGTCAAAGAAGGAGTTCTTGCCTGTATTGCAAGGTGTGAAATTGAGTAAGACTCAAAGCCTGACCACGATAGAAGATAGAAAGAGAATGAAAGTCATTCCCTATGCCTCAACCATAGGTTCTATAAAGTATGCCATGCTGTGTACCAGATCTATTGTATACCCTACACTGAGTTTGGCAAGGGAGTACAATAGTGATCTAGAAGTATATCACTGGATAGCGGTCAAAATTATCCTTAGTGGAATAAGGATATGTTTCTCGACTATGGAGGTGACAAAAGGTTCGTCGTAAAGGGTTACGTCGATGCAAGTTTTGACACTGATCCAGATGACTCTAAGTCTCAATTTGGATACATATTGAAAGTGGGAGCAATTAGCTAGAGTGGCTCCGTGCAGAGCATTGTTGACATCGAAATTTGCAAAATACATACGAATCTGAATATGGCAGACCCGTTGACTAAACTTCTCTCACAAGCAAAACATGGTCACACCCTAGTACTCTTTGGGTGTTAATCACATGGTGATGTGAACTAAGATTACTGACTCTAGTAAACCCTTTGAGTGTAGGTCACATGGCGACGTGAACTATGGGTGTTAATCACATGGTGATGTGAACTATTGGTGTTAAATCACATGGCGATGTGAACTAGATTATTGACTCTAGTGCAAGTGGGAGACTGAAGGAAATATACCCTAAAGGCAATAATAAAGTTATTATTTATTTCCTTATTTCATGGTAAATGTTTATTATTCATGCTAGAATTGTATTAACCGGAAACTTAGTACATGTGTGAATACATAGACAAAACAAAGTGTCCCTAGTATGCCTCTACTTGACTAGCTCGTTTATCAAAGATGGTTATGTTTCCTAACCATAGACATGTGTTGTCATTTGATGAACGGGATCACATCATTAGGAGAATGATGTGATGGACAAGACCCATTCGTTAGCTTAGCATTATGATCGTTACAGTTTCATTGCTACTGCTTTCTTCATGACTTATACATGTTCCTCAGACTATGAGATTATGCAACTCCCGAATACCGGAGGAACACCTTGTGTGCTATCAAATGTCACAACGTAACTGGGTGATTATAAAGATGCTCTACAGGTGTCTCCGATGGTGTTTGTTGAGTTGGCATACATCGAGATTAGGATTTGTCAGTCCGTGTATCGGAGAGGTATCTCTGGACCCTCTCGGTAATGCACATCACTATAAGCCTTGCAAGCATTGTGACTAATGAGTTAGTTGCGGGATGATGCATTACGGAACGAGTAAAGAGACTTGCTGGTAACGAGATTAAACTTGGTATGAGAATACCGGCGATCGAATCTCGGGCAAGTAACATACCGATGACAAAGGGAACAATGTATGTTGTTATGCGGTTTAACCGTTAAAGATCTTCATAGAATATGTAGGAGCCAATATGAGCATCCAGGTTCCGCTATTGGTTATTGATCGGAGATGTGTCTCGGTCATGTCTACATAGTTTTCGAACCCGTAGGGTCCGCACGCTTAACGTTCGATGACAATTTGTATTATGAGTTATGTGATTTGATGACCGAAGTTTGTTCGGAGTCCCAGATGAGATCAGGGACATGACGAGGAGTCTCAAAATGGTCGAGAGGTGAAGATTGATATATTGGAAGGCTATATTCGGACATCGGAAAGGCTCCGAGTGATTCAGGTATTTTTTGGAGTACCGGAGAGTTACGCGAATTCGCTGGGAGAAGTATTGGGCCTTATTGGGCCATACGGGAATAGAGGAGGCAGGCCAAAGGGAAAGAGGCGCCCCCCCATCGGCCCGAATTGGACTAGGGGAAAGGGGGCGGCACCCCCCCTTGCCCTTTCCTACTCCCTCTCTCTTTCCCTCTTTCTTCTCTCCTACTCCGGAAAGGAAAAGGGAAATCCTAGTAGGAATTCCCAACCTTGGCGCACCCCCTCTAGGGCCGGCCTCCTCCTCCTCCCTCCTTTATATACGTGGGCAGGGGATACCTCAAAGAAACAACAGAAAATCTCTTAGCCGTGTGCGGTGCCCCCCTCCACAGTTACACACCTCGGTCATATCGTCGTAGTGCTTAGGCGAAGCCCTGCGCCGGTAACTTCATCATCACCGTCGCCACGACGTCGTGCTGATGGAACTCTCCCTCGGCCTCAACTGGATCAAGAGTACGAGGGACGTCATCGAGCTGAACGTGTGCTGAACACGGAGGTGTCGTACGTTCGGTTCTAGGATCGGTCGGGTCGTGAAGACGTACGACTACATCAACTGCGTTGATAAAACGCTTCCGCTTTTGTTCTACGAGTGTACGTGTGCACACTCTCCCTCTCGTTGCTATGCATCACCTAGATGGATCTTGCGTGTGCGTAGGAGTTTTTTTTGAAATTACTGCGTTCCCCAACAGTGGCATCCGAGCCAGGTCTATGCGTAGATGTTATATGCACGAGTAGAACACAAAGAGTTGTGGGCGATAATAGTCATACTGCTTACCAGCATGTCATACTTTGATTCGGCGGTATTGTTGGATGAGCTCAGACCGACATTACATGACCGCGTTCATGAGACTGGTTCTACCGCCGTGCTTCGTACACAGGTGGCTAGTGGGTGTCTGTTTCTCCAACTTTAGTTGAATCGAGTGTGACTACGCCCGGTCCATGTTGAAGGTTAAAACAACACACTTGATAAAAAATCGTTATGGTTTTGATGCGTAGGTAAGAACGGTTCTTGCTAAGCCCGTAGCAGCCACGTAAAACTTTCAACAACAAAGTAGAGGATGTCTAACTTGTTTTCGCAGGGCATGTTGTGATATTATATGGTCAAGACATGATGAGATATAAATTGTTGTATGAGATGATCATGTTTTTGAAATTATCGGCAACTGGCAAGAGCCTTATGGTTGTCTCTTTATTGCATAAGATGCAAGTGCCATGTAATTGGTTTACTTTATCGCTATGCGATAGCAATAGTTGCAAAAGCAATAGTTGGGGTCTAATGAGGAAGAAAATGAATTTGAGTCTTTTAGGAGTAAGCTCAAGGGTAAATCCAAGAAGCACTTTGTTGCTCTCTTGGAACAACTTGGTGAAGTCAATGACATGATCGAGGCTCACGAAGACACCATCTCTAAGATGGAAGGGAATAGTCGTGACTATGCCGATGAGATATCGGATCACTCTAATGCGCTTGAGGAAGAGCGTGGTCATCGTTTGGCTCTTGAGGAGTCACACAACGATGAGCATGCTAAATTAGAGAAAGATCTTGATCATGCTCTTGTTGTATCTCGTGTGCTCAATTCCGAGAAGGCCAAACTTGGGGTTGACCTTGCTAGAGTCAAGGAGGACTTTGATATACTTGACAAGGCTCACAAGGCCTTGAAGGGTGCTCATGCTAACCTCAAAGAGTCTCATGATCAACTCCAAGTGAAGCTAACCAAGGAAAAAGCCACTTTTCCTCATATGGTGTTAGTTGATAATGCAAATGCTACTAACCCATGTTGTGAGCATGTACACCTGGTGGAGGAGAATGCAAAGTTGAAGGAGCAACTTGAGAAAGGCCTTGTGTCTTGTATACAAGGTGATAAGAATCTCAACGACCTTTTGAGCGCCTAAAAGGAAGTTGTGGACAAGGACGGAACGGGGTTTGCACCCAAGTCCAAGAACAAGAAGAAGAATGACAAGGCCAAACGACCTCCTCTTCTCAAGCAAACTTTTGTGAAGGAGGGAGAGGGTGTTTCTAAGGAGAAGAAGAATAATGAGAAGGGTGGTGGTGTCAAGAAGGGCAATGCCACCCCTTCCAACAAACCCGGCGACTTTAACTCTTCTTATGTGTTGTGCTGTGCTAGTGATGGGCATGTACATGACAAATTTGTTGGTTCTCCTTATGAGTTCATTGACCAGAAGCAAGGACTTGGTGGTGGACGTGCACAAGATTTCATCTATGCCCACCAATGTCGAGTGGGTGATGCCTCGTCCTCTAAGGTATTGGGTCTTGGCAAGGTTGTCATTTCTCATGATCTCACGATCGAGAAAGTCATGCTTATTGAGTCCCTTGCATACAATTTACTTTCTGTTCGTCAACTTGCACTCATGGGCTTTGCCACTTTCTTTGATATTGATACTGTGTCCCTCTTGTGGAGCAAGACTCTTAAAGTAGCCTTTGTTGGGCATGTCGAGAACAGACTTTATGTGATTAACTTTTCGGAGCGACCCACTAAGACCGCGACATGCCTAATGGCTAAAGTTGATGTGGGATGGCTTTGGCATCGCCGTTTAGCCCATGTCAATATGAGATCTTTGCAAAATCTTCTCAAGGGGGACCATGTCCGTGGACTAACAAACATTAGTTTTGCCAAAGATCGTGCTTGCAGTGCTTGTATCAAAAGAAAGCTACATGAGAAGGCTCACCCTCCCACGACTATCATCTACTTGAAGAGGCCCTTGGAGCTCCTTCACTTGGATCTCTTTGGACCTCCATCCTTTGATAGTCTCGGGGGTAGAAAGTATTGCTTTGTGATTGTGGATGATTATTCAAGATACAATTGGGTATATTTCTTCAAGAGGAAGAGTGAGACCCAACAAACCGTCATCGACTTTGCAAATGAAGCTCAACACCAACACAATGCAAAGATCTTGACGATAAGAAGTGACAACGGCACCGAGTTGAAGAACTACACCTTGGATGAGTTTCTTAGTGATGAGGGGATCAAGCATCAATATTCCGCACCTTACACCCCTCAACAAAATGGTGTAGCGGAGAGGAAGAACCGGACGTTGATGGATGTGACAAGGACCATGATGGCGGAGTTCAAGTCTCCTTACAACTTTTGGGCCGAAGCCATCAACACCGCTTGTCATGCATCCAATCGGCTCTATATCCGCAGAGTCTAGAACAAGACTCCATATGAGATACTCACCGGTAACAAGCCCAACCTCAAGTACTTCTGGGTGTTCGGGTGTAAGTGTTTCATTCTCAAGAAAGGTGTTCGCCTGTATAAATTTGAGGCTATAGCTCATGAGGGCATATTTGTTGGTTATGCTACAAACTCTCATGCTTACCGTGTCCTCAGAAAGTCCACGGGACTTATTGAGGAGACGTGTAACGTGGAGTTTGATGAGAATAACGGCTCCCAAATGGAGCAAAGTGGTACTTGTGATGTAGGTGATGAAATTCCTCCCCAAGCCATAAGAAGAATGGGTGTTAGTCATATCCTACCCATTGAGGAACCCCTTGTGGCCGAAGGAGAAGGACAATGTGTTGGGGAACGCAGTATTTCAAAAAATTTACCTACGATCACGCAAGATCTATCTAGGAGATGCATAGAAACGAGCGGGGAGAGTGTGTCCACGTACCCTCGTAGACCGAAAGCGGAAGCGTTTAGTAACGTGGTTGATGTAGTCGAACGTCTTCGCGATCCAACCGATCCAAGCACCGAACGTACGGCACCTCCGCGTTCAGCACACGTCCAGCTCAATGACGTTCCTCGAGCTCCTGATCCAGTTGAGGCCGAGGGAGAGTTTCGTCAGCACGACGGCATGGCGACGGTGATGATGAAGTTACCGGTGCAGGGCTTCGCCTAAGCACTACGATGATATGATCGAGGTGTGTAACTGGGGAGGGGGGCACCGCACACGGTTAAGAGAAACTTGTGTGTCGTTGGGGTGCCCCCCTCCTACGTATATAAAGGGGGGAGGAGAGGAGGCCGGCCATAGGGGGGCGCGCCACAGGGAGGAGTCCTACTTGGACTCCCGGTCCAAGTAGGATTCGCCCCCCTTTCCTATTCCAACTAGGAGAAGGAGGGAAGGGGAAGGAGGGGGGCGCCACCCCCTCCTAGTCCAATTCGGACCAGCCCATGGGGGGGCCGCGGCCACTGTCGGTGTTAAAACCGGTGGATCTCGGGCAGGGGGTCTCGACCTGTGCGTCTAGGATCGATGGTAACAGGAGACGGGGGACACAATGTTTACCCAGGTTCGGGCCCTCTCTATGGAGGTAATACCCTACTTCCTGCTTGATTGATCTTGATGAATATGAGTATTACAAGAGTTGATCTACCACGAGATCGTAATGGCTAAACCCTAGAAGTCTAGCCTGTATGACTATGGTTATGAGTATATCCCCATCCGGACTAAGCCCTCCGGTTTATATAGATACCGGAGGGATCTAGGGTTACATAAGGTCAGTTACAGAGAAAGGAAATCTTCATATTCGGTCGCCAAGCTTGCCTTCCATGCCAAGGAGAGTCCCATCCGGACACGGGTGAAGTCTTTGGTCTTCGTATCTTCACAGCCCATCAGTCCGGCCCATGGCTAACAGGTCGGTCGCCCGAAGACCCCTTAGTCCATGACTCCCTCAGTAGCCCCTGAACCAGCCTTCAATGACGAGGTGTCCGGCGTGCAGATTGTCTTCGGCATTGCAAGGCGGGTTCCCTTTCCCGAATACTCAAAGATAGTCTTCAGTCGCGAAGAATGCATCCAGACCTGTAACACAAACACCACACACAGCTGCAGAGAGTATAATATTCCACGAGTCTAATCCGCTGACAACTTTTTCGTAATGTGACATCACATCCACCCGGTCATTATTTCGAACCGTTTTCGTTTGCTGTTCCGCGTTTTGAGATGCGGTTTCCATTGGCACGTCTTGTCAAAGCAGAGATCATGTCCCCTTATTGCGGGATTCTCATCAATACGGGCGTGGGTAACCCAATCGTGCCATTTGCACATTCCTTGGGAATAGGTGAGTTTTAAGGCGAGTGGGGAGGCATTCAATATTCATTGCCTTTATAAGGAGATAAGAATTCCCTTTCTTCACCCATGCCTTCTCTCTCTGCCCCCCATCCTTGAGCTCCAGCGCCCAAGCTCTCAACTTTTCTGCCTCAAGCAAGCATTCAACCATGTTCGGATCCGGAGCTGGAGGCAAGTGGATGGCCTCCTCCATCAAGAAGAAGGACATCAAGGAGCTCCGGGAGGCCGGGTACCTGGCTAAGGAGATCGTTCACCGACTCCTGGCCGCGGGACAGATCGTCCCTACCCCAAAACCCCATGAGAGGGTTGTGTTTCTCACACATTTCGTCTGCGGGCTGGGATTCCCTCTCCACCCGTTTGTCCGCGGACTAATGTTTTACTACGGACTGGACTTCCACGATCTAGACCCCAAGTCTATTCTCAACATCTCGGCATTTATTGTCGTGTGCGAGGCCTTCTCCACATCCCACCTCACTGTGGCCTATGGCTGAAGACCTTCAATGTGAAGCCGAAGGTGGTGAGCGGCCAACAAGCAGAGTGCGGAGGCGCCATGGTGGGCAAGATGCCCAATGTCACCTGGCCCGAAGGCTCCTTTGTGGAGACGGTGAAGGGGTGGCAGTCGGGGTGGTTTTACATCACCGAGCCGCGTGACACCAACTGGGCGGCGGCCCCCGAATTCCGATCCGGAGTTCCGATGCGGCTCACCTCCTGGCAAGAGAAGGGCCTGACCTAGGGTTTTTTGGACGAGCTGACTGGGCTCCAGACATGCATCCAGAGCATGATAACCAAGAAAATCATGCTCGTCAACGTGATCCAGGTTATGCTCATTCGCGGGATCCTTCTGTGCCAATGCCGGACTTGCTATTTGTGGGAGTTCGATTCGGCCAAGCACCAGACGCTACTAGAGCTCTTCGGCACGATGCACGAAGACATCTGGAAAGTGCTCTTTAAGGCCGGCGAGACACCACCGCCCACGGCCGAGGATCGCGGGCTTAGCTTAAAACGCCAGGCTAATCCGGTAAGTCCTTTCATGTTTTCAAGGTATACCCTTTACTGGCATATTTTGAGGAAGGAGTCTAAGCCTTTCTATCGATTTTTTCAGGCCTGGATCGAGACAGCGGGGAAAATTAACTGTCCGGCTCCACTACCCGAAGACCACGAAAACCCACTTTTGACGAAGATGCTGTTCCGGCGCCTTATGAGGTGCCGGAGAAGAAGGCCAAGGGGACCAAGAGTGGCCCTTGCCGAAAAGGTGCTTCCGACATGACGTCCGAAGACGACGAGTCTCACTCCTCTATCGCCGAAGACGATGACGAGGAGGAGGAGAACAAATCTCCCCCTGATGAGGGGAGAAAAAAGAGGGCGGCCTCCACAAATCTGGAGGCGGCGGTGCCCAAGAAAGGGAAGGGCTCCCTCGCGGATAACTCCCCGTGGGATGTCGACGACAGTCCGGAGCGGCCCCCCAGGACCAAGCCCCTGGCCGCATCGTAAGTACTACAAACTTGTGCATGTCCATGTGTCCAGCCTCAAGGCATTAATATATTAAATTGTGCTATTACAGTCCGGCCCACGACAGCTTCCAGCGATCCTCATCAGGGGGTTTGTTGGATTCAAAGGCGATGGCCAGCGAGTCTCCGCCGACCGCTCACTCTCCCACGGCCAAGGGCGATAACGAGGTGATGTCCCAGAGGACCTTCCCAGGCCAGGGAGAGGTTCAGGAGGCCGTCAGGGCGGCGCCAGAGGATGACTCCTCGGCCGCCAGACACATGGGGGAGAAAACCCCCATGGAGACTGGCAACGGGGGCCATGTCCAATTCGGCCCCCAGCTGAATACCATTCCGGAGACCTATACGGCTCCGAAGTCGAGCGAGTAGCCTTCCCCGAAAGGAGGAGGTGTGCCTGTTTTGCCGGTTACCTCTGTCCAACCAGAGGCACCGGATAATCTGCTGGAAGCTCTACGATGCGCTTCCATTGTAGATGAGCACCGTGTCCTTATGGGTACATTGATTGACAAGGTTCAGTCCGTCAAGAGCGGACTGACTGAAGTCTGCACTAGCCCTCTAACAGGCTTTGAGGTAAGTAATGTAATTGTCAAAAGAATATCACAGTGTAGACAGTAGCCCTTGATACTCTGTTCGGTGTTCGGAAAGAAGAAGCCGAACAAAGGATCAAAAATAGTTTTCTCAGGAATCTAACATAAGATGTCTATGTGCATAAGCAGGCGTCGCTGCTAACTGTCACCACTCATACTGCGGAGGTCTCCGGACTGAAGCAGGACCTAGAGCGGGCCGAGGAAGAACTCGGCCTCGGGAAGAAGCAGCTGGAGGACAGCCAAGGTATGCAGTAACCTGCGTGTATATTTTAGGAAGGATAAATGGTTTGTGCTGACCAAATTGTCATGAACTTTATTAGGGGCCACAACCGAGGTGGCAGCCCTCAAGAAGGCGTTAGCCAATGCCGAGGACAAAGCGGCCAAGGAACGCGCCGCACGCGAGAAGTAGGAGGCCCGTGTCAGCGTGGTCTAGCAAGAGCTCCAGGACACTGTCAAGAAGTATGCGTCCTTGGAGCATGATTCTAAGACTTAAGAGTCCGAACTTGCCAAGGCCTGCCAGAGCGCACAAGATGCTCGAGCCGAAGCCCAGAGCGCCCTCCAGGAAATCCAGGCGGCCAAGAAGATTGCGGCGGGTAATGCTTTCATTATGCAAAGCAACTTTGCGAAGGAAACGTTCCTTTTACTTACCCGAATTTGGAGCTCTCCACGGGCTTTTACGTATCTTCCGCACAGCATATCAGATGCTGCGGAGTTCTATCGAGCTAAGAAGGGAGCTCTACGGACAAGCTGTTCTGGTCTCAATATCTTGGACCAGATCATCTGGTGCCCTTTAGCGACCAGCTGAAACAGCTGGTCGAGCTGCACAAGGCGGCCGAACTAGCCATGAAGGACCTCATAGTACGGCTATGGCCTGCCAAGTCCATGCCCAGCAGCTACTTCGGACTCATGAAGCGGCTTGTGAGTGTCTGCCCTCGGCTTGAAGCCATAAAGCGGTCGGTCTGCATTGAAGGTGCGCGGATGGCATTTGCCCGTGCCAAGATGCACTAGGCGAAGATGGATGCCAAGAAGCTAATGACCGAGGGGCCGCCTGAGGGCAAGGAGCACTGCCGACCCGAGCTATATATTGATGGTGTCCTGGAGGGATCCCGCCTTGTGGCGGAGCAATGTGTGAAGGATGTGATCTTTGAATGAATACATTCATATCCCTCTCGCCCTGTATTATGAAACAAAGACAATTTGTGTAATATAATGCTTTGTGTTAAATTTTTACCTCCTGTGCGGCCGTTTTTATTAAAATCTGAGGGTTGGCCAGTCGTCGGCTTCAGCCCCCACGTAGGTAGTACGATGGTGTTCTGGATGGAATCTAAACACTCTTGATCCAATTGCTTGGTCCTTGAAGGAGGTGTTTAGCAGAACGAACAAGGCAATCAGACTATAATGCTTTATCACCCTCACTTAGCCATAGGAGTTCGACAATGAAAATGTAGGTGCAACCCCTAGCATCTGAACTAGGGGTGTTGTAAACAGCTGATCGGGTAAGTACCGACCCTTCGCATAATGCGGAAAAAACCTCTATCGATTTGAGACCTTCGAACAGCTGACTGGCTCTCGCCGCATCATGATAGTCAGTTTTCGGCTTTCTCTACTGAGGTGCTCATCCAGATGAACCGGGACACAATCGCAGTAGTTGTCCCTTTACTACCCTAGCCGATATAGCGGAACGTAAGGTAGTAAGCACAGGACCGGGCAACCCAACTATTGACCAAAGACATGATTCAGAGCCAATGCATATAATGCTAAATTCGGGGTGCCGAACTATAATATAAAAGTGTTCAGACTTTGTTGCCATAGTGTGTCGGTGTGGAACGACACCTATGGGATCACAAGAATCCCTACTACGGTTGCCGGGGCGCGGGGTTGCGAGAAGAGCAGGGCTAGTAGACAGCACAATGATCGTTTACCCAGGTTCGGGCCGCGAGGATGCGTAAAACCCTAGTCCTGCTTTGGTGGGTGTATTTCAGAGAGTTCTTGAGCTCTCGAACTTGCTGTGGTCAGTGCGTGGTTCAAAAGAGCCGAATCCCTCTCGAGCATGCCATGGGCCTCCTTTTATAGTCGAAAGGGGCTGCCACAGTGGCACACAGGAGGTGGAAAGGCGTACAGTGCCCTGAGCTTATCGCTCGTATTACAGGACAAGACTAATTTAATGGCTAGCTTAGGTGTCCCCTTGCTTTGTTTGGGACGGGGGTGAGGCCCGTCCCATCCGTCGCCGCTCCTCCTCGCTTTGACACGCGCCCTGGCCAGTGAGGCGCGTGGTGCCATGTAGGCAGGCAGGCAGCTGAGGTGGCGTAGTGGCGGGGCCTTCACGAAGATCTGCATGCCGCCACGTAGGCGCTCGAGGAGTTGGCCTGGGAGCTGCATGTTGCCACGCAGGTGCCCGCCCAGTTGGTTGGGCTGGCAGCTGCATGTGAACGGTGGTGGAAGCTTGGTTGGCGTGGGCCTGGCGGTGACCCTGCTAGCGTCCTTGGTGAGGGCCTTGCCGTGTGGCCCGGCAAGGGTCTTGCCGTGGCGCGCTGTCGTCCCCGGCAAGGCCTTGCCGTGTGGCCCGGCAAGGGTCTTGCCGTGGCGCGCTGTCGTCCCCGGCAAGGGCCTTGCCGGGGGTCTGGTGGCCTTCCTCGGCAAGGATCTTGCCGAGGATCGTTGTCTTCTAATCCTCATCTGATCTTGAATATGTCTTCACAAAGATCTGCATGCCACCACAGAGGTGCCTCCCGAGCCCTGGCCCAACGTGATGTTGGAGTCCATGGGCTCAATGGTGGCCCGCTCTGTTGGTGCGGGGCAAGCTGTCCCGGCAAGGGTCTTGCCGGGGGAACCTTCTTCGTCCCTCTGCTCTTTGTGGTCTTGGCCTTGGCGTTGCTCTCATTATCTTGGGCTTTGGTCTTACCTTGGCTCACCTCCCCTGTTCTGCTTGGCATGACCGTAGGCGCGGCTCCGACTGCCCGTGCATAGGTATAGGGGTACAAAAACGCACCCCTCTTTTTGTACACCGACAGGAGCCCCCGGGCCTGGGCCACACATAAGCGCGACATGTTGTTGGGCCAGGCCCAAAACGGTGCGCGGGCAGGCGGGGCGGTTTTTACCGCGGTAAAACTTTTCGCGCGCGGCGCTTCCCACGACCCCCGCGCGCGCGCGGCGTGGAGGGGTGTGCGTGATGTGGGCGGCATGCGTGGGGCGGTTTCCACACGCATGCGTCACATCGAGGCGGCTCGCGCCTTCCCCGTAAAAAGAGGGAGGCGTGGAGGCGCGGCTCATTTACTGAGCGGGGCCGGGACGCAGTCTTCAAGGCGTCCACTCCCCATGATCACGGGGTGGGGAGAGGTCGCTTCGCCCGTCCCCTCGGTTCTCTACGTCCGCCACGCGTCCTCCATGCACCTGGGGTGGCAAGCGGTGGAGGCGGGAAACCGGGCCGTCGCTGGTTGGGGCAGCGGGTCGGTCCTGATTCATCGTGCCTTTGGTGGCTGGATTGGCCGAGCAGGGCGGCCGAGCCCCGTCCCCGCCTCCTTATAAAGAGGGGGAAGGAGGGAACGGTGTCCCGCACTCTTCCGTCATCTATCTCCTCTCGCTTCTGCTTCTTCCTCTCATTCGCCATGGAGAAGGGGAATCCTGGTCCCTCGACGGTGGCGGCGAGGGTCGCCACCCGACAGCGCGTCCCTCCTCCTCCTGAGCCCGCGGTGGTGGAACCGGCCGTGAGGGGAAGGGGGAGGGGGTGAGGTCGTGGGCGAGGCCGGGGCAGAGGTTGTAGTGCTCGGGGAAGAGGAGTACGGGGCGGCGCGCCGGCTTCGCCCCCGCCAATGATGCCTTTTCCAATGGAAGGCCATGTCGGAGACCAGCCCTGTGAGTTTTTCATCAGGCTACGCCGGCCTCCGCGTCGCCGTCTTCGTCTTCCCGCCCCGTTCGCTCGGGAGATGGAGCGTGACCCACTCCAGTCCCTCAGATCGCACATGAGGGGTTGTGGGAATGGGGGCACGCGGGTCGACGTCGACTTCCCGGCTCCATGGGTCATGTACCTCCGTCGTAGGTGGAAGACGTTCGCTCGCATCCACAGCCTGACGGCGGGGCTTGTCCTCTACTTCAAATTAATGGAGGACGGCCTGCTCTCCGTCAAGGTCTTCGGCGACTTCGGGACTCACCTGAAGAGCTGCGTGGAGAGCTCCTCCGATGGAGATTCCGACGATGGAAGCTCTACCTCGAGCGAAAGTGATGAGGAGGACAGCGGGGCAGACGGCGGGGACGAGTCCGACGAGGCGCCGGACGCCCCGCGCCTGGGCGGGTGCGGCAGCAGCAACATCTGCACCTGGCCACTCCTCCGGCAAAGTTTTGCCGGGGGTGGGGCCAGCTCCTTGAACTTCTCGAGGCCATCTCCTTGGGCGGCTGGCGTCGGGAGGCTGCGGAAGAGGAAGAGGGCGGATGGCAAGGCCGTCAACTCGGAGTATGCGGGCACCGACGCCTTCATCGCGTACTGCCGGTCCTGCCGCCTCGTCTTCCAGCTCCTTTCCCGGCACCGTCATCACCGGCCCGCCCCTGGGCGGTCACCGAGGTGTTCTCTGGGTGCTTTCTGCTGCTCGTAGTCGCCTAGGCGCCCCTTTTGCCCTCTCGCCTCCTTGACCTGCCTCCTGAGGAGAGGGACAAGAAAGGGATTACGGGCATCTTATCCTTCTTCTTTAGTTTGTAAGCCTGCGGGCCTTTGTTAAATTTAGAACTTGTAATCCCCTCGCTCATGTTTTTCATTTCGTGCGAACTGTACCTGTATGGGATGTTTTTAATGAAAAAGGGATGCTTGCCGGGTTTTTCGTTCGTGGGTAAATCCCGTGACAAGGAGCGAATCCTTGTTATTGTTTAAGATAAACGTTTTTCGCCCGGCAACAGGCCTTGCCGCCCCCACTCCACTCGACTGTTCTCGCGCTCTTGGCGCAGGTAGGGATGAAGTGGGCTTTAGGCTCCTCGTTCTACCTCCTTACCGCCGCGGCTACAACCAAATCCAGACCCAGGAAATAATCCTTAGGTATAGGAAAAAGGGGAGAACGGCAGCCTAGAGATAAAAATAAGGTTTCACATGCCCCAGTCCTGTTTTGAAATGCATGACAGAGGATAAATGACTTATCTAGATCTGCAGCCCCCGGCAATCTCATCTTGCCGTGGTTGGATCCTTGTGCTTGCAGCCCCCGGCAACTCCGGTTTGCCGGGGTCGGGACGCCGGTCCGTTTTCTTTCTTCCAAGTAGCCCGACAGAAGTGCTCATGTGCCCTGCAAACCAAAGGAGGACAGGAGAGAAACAGATAGACGTGCCCTTGACCTCTAAGCTAGGGGTTAGTCCCTACTGAGCACTATCAACCCTAACCAAGGGAGAGACTCGACCTAGCATGCATGCTATGACTTAGGGCACCAGCGCTTCATTTATTTATGCTCAGGGTCTGTGCCTGGCTTTGTACGAAGGGTTACACGCCTTGCCGGCAAAGCTTGTACAAAAGGTGGCTTGCCGGGAGGCCCGGCAAGCCGCGCCTTATAGGTAAAACTTGCGAAGATGCTTGATGTTCCAGGAGTTGCTCACTGGGACTGCATCTTCGGTCTCCAGGCGGACTGCGCCGGGCCTGGTGACTCGTATTACCCGATACGGGCCTTCCCACTTCGGCGTCAACTTGTTGGCATTCTTGGCCGACTGAACGCGCCGAAGAACAAGGTCGCCTTCCTCAAAGCTTCGGGCATGAACCTTGCGGCTATGGTAGCGGCGCAAGGCTTGCTGGTAGCGCACTGCTCTCAGAGCCGCCCGAAGACGATCTTCCTCAAGGAGCGTCGCGTCATCTTGGCGCAACTGCTCTTGCTCAAACTCATCATAAGCGAGCACTCGAGGTGACCCGTACATGAGTTCCGTGGGGAGAACTGCTTCTGCCCCGTAACCAGGGCAAAAGGTGTCTGGCTGGTGGCTCGATTTGGCGTCGTCCTGATCGACCAAAGAACTGCCGGCAATTCATCAATCCAGCGCCTTCCGCTCTTGCGCAGCTTGTCAAAAGTCTTTGTCCTTAGGCCTCGCAACAGTTCAGCATTCGCCCTCACCGCTTGGCCGTTGCTCTGTGGGTGTGCCATGGAAGCAAAACAGACCTTGCTGCCGAGGTCTTGAATGTATTGCATGAAGGTGTGGCTCGTGAACTGCGTGCCATTGTCGGTGATGACTCTATTTGGCACACCAAAACGGCAGACCAGTCATTTGAAAAACTTGACAGCTGACTGAGCAGTCACCTTTCTCACTTCTTCCACCTCCGGCCACTTTGTGAACTTGTCGATTGCAACGTACAAGTACTCAAAGCCCCCGACAACGCGGGGGAAAGGGCCCAGTATGTCGAGCCCCCAGACCGAGAATGGCCAGGAGAGAGGGATTGTTTGAAGGGCTTGGGCTGGTTGATGAAGCTTCTTTGAATGGAACTGACATGCTTCACACTTGGTTACTAGTGCCGTCACATCCTGGAGGGCAGTGGGCCAGAAAAAACCTTGTCGGAACGCCTTCCCGGCAAGGGCCCTTGACCCTATGTGGGAGCCACATATGCCTCCATGTATCTCCGCCAACAGCTCCAGTCCTTCCTCCTGGGGGATGCACTTCAATTTCACGCCATTCGGCCTTCTCCTGTACAGGACGTCATCGACGAACTGGTACAGGGCGGACCGACGGGCTACTTTCTCTGCTTCTTCCTGCTCCTCAGGAAGCTCCCCTATTTGGAGGAATCGGACGGTACGCTGCGCCCATGCCGGAGCCCGGGGCTCGACGGCAAGGACCAAAGGCATTTCTTCCGCCGTGGGAGCGGCTGTCTCTACGGCTAGGGCTTGACGCCCTGCCAGAGGTAGCTGCTCTTGGGCAGGCTTAGCGTCCGCGGCGGCACCCTTGCCGGCAGCCCCAGAGGGCTCGGTAGGAAAGTACTTGCCGGGACCCGACTTCCTTTGCTTGTTCTGCCCCGTTGATGGTTTGACGGATGGTTGAGTTAGCCGGAGCAAAAAGGTACCCGGTTCCACAGGCAGCTTGAATGCGGCACGCTTTGACAGGTAATCGGCGGTGTTGTTCTCCATTTGGGGGACGTGCTCTGCTTGGATACCGTCAAAGCGCTCCTACAGCTTCCTCACTTCATCTACCTAGGCTTCCATCAATGGGATTTGGTAATCCTGGTTGACCTGCCTGACAACAAGCTGCGAGTCACCCCTGACGATGAGCTTCTTAACCCCGAGGTCCGCCGCGATCCTGAGACCGGCAAGCAATCCCTCGTACTCAGTAGTGTTGTTGGTGGACATCTCTCGGGGAAAGTGCATCTGGATCACGTACTTGAGGTGCTCCCCGGTAGGTGCGACGAGTAGCACACCGGCACCGGCGCCTTGCAGCGAGAAAGCCCCATCAAAGTACATGATCCAGTAGCGATCTTCCTCCTTGCCGGGGAGAGTGGTCTCCTGGATTTCTTCGTCAGGCGTTGAGGTCCATTCTGCAATGAACTCTGCCAAGACTCTACTCTGAATTGTCGAGGTACTTTCAAACTTCAAACCGAAACTTGACAACTCCAAGGCCCACTCCACAATCCTCCTGGTTGCATCCGGGTTATGCAGTATCCGTTGCAAAGGGAGGTGGGTGACGACAGTGATCTCGTGGGCTTGGAAGTAATGACGCAGCTTCCTCGAGGCCATAAGGAGGCCGAAGAGCAATTTCTGCACACCGGAGTACCTCGATCTAGCTCCCTGCAAGAGGGAGCTGACAAAGGAAACTGGGTGTTGCATCATCTTCTTCTTCTGCACCACCTCACTTGACTGCGCGGGCACTGCCTTGGTGGCATCAGACTCTGTCGGGGGCCTCGCCTTGCCGGCACCAGGCCCTGCCGGGGGAATCTTGGGCTTGCCATCCGCTAGTTCTGCCGCCGTCACTGCCTCCTCGTTGACCTCCCTTTGTGCCAGTAGCGCGGCGCTGACCACTTGATTCGTCGCCGCCAGATATAGCAGCAATGGCTCTTGTGGTTTAGGCGCAACCAGTATTGGCATGGAGGAAAGGTATTTCTTCATATCCTGCAATGTTGCCTCGTTTTCTGGGGTCCATTCCATTGGGCCTGCCTTCTTCAAGATTTTGAAGAAAGGAAGGGCGCGCTCGGCAGACTTGGAGATGAATCGGCTCATGGCGGCAACGCAGCCGGTGAGCCGACGCACATCCTTGATCCCCTTGGGCGCCTCAATCTGCTCAATAGCCTTGATTTTGTCTGGGTTTGCCTCGATTCCGCGCTGCGACACAAAGAACCAGAGAAGCTTGCCGGATGGAACGCCGAAGACACACTTCTCAGGGTTGAGCTTGAGGTTGATCTTGCGCAGGTTGGCAAATGTCTCTTCCAGATCTTGCACAGGAGTTGGCATGTCCTTGGTTTTAACCACTATGTCATCCATGTAGGCCTCCACATTTCTATGGAGCTGAGGTTCAAAACCAATTTGGACTGCTCTTGCAAATGTTGAGCCAGCGCTCTTCAACCCGAAAAGCATCCATAAAAAGCAATACGTACCACATGGGGTGATGAACGATGTCTTTTCTTCATCCTCTCTTGTCATGAAGATCTGGTGGTAGCCCGAGTAGGCGTCGAGGAATGACAATAGATCACACCCGGCCGTGGAGTCAACAATCTGGTCGATGCGCGGCAACGGGAAGGGGTCCTTAGGACAAGCCTTATTGATATCTGTGTAATCAATACACAGCCTCCACTTCCCATTTGCCTTGCGCACCACTACCGGATTGGCCAACCACGTCGGGTGGAGCACTCCCCTCACCAAACCTGCCACTTCCAACTTCCTGATCTCCTCCGTGATGAACTCCTACCTCTCCAGGGCCTGCTTTCTGACCTTCTGCTGGACAGGCCGCGCATGGGGGCAGACATCTAGGTGGTGCTCAATCACCTCCTTGGGAACACCGGGGATATCGGATGCTTGCCATGCAAACACGTCGACATTCGCCCGCAGGAAGGTGACGAGCGTGCCATCCTATTTACTGTCGAGGGTGGAGCCTATGGTGAAGGCCCCTCCCACTACTAGGAAAAGGGCTATAGATGGAATGGCCACTAATGGCGCACCAGACATGTGGTGCGCCACTACTATATAGCAGTGGCGCACCATGTGCTGGTGCGCCATTAGTGTGAAAGACACTAATGGCGCACCAGACACACGGTGCGCCACTAGTAACAATTTTTTTCCAAACATACTAATGGCGCACCAGGGCACAGTGCGCCATTACTAGTTCTAACTAGTAATGGCGCACCTGCCTCATAGTGCGCCACTACTATATTTTTTTTTGCAAAACTACTAATGGCGCACCAGTGTATAGTGCGCCATTACTAGTTTAAACTAGTAATGGCGCACTGTTCCCCGGTGCGCCATTAGTGTATATTTCATGGACACTTGATCTCGATCCCCCTCCATCTCGATCGCTATCCCACCTCGCCAGATCCGGTCCCCCTCGCCGCCGAGCACCCCCCGCACCCTCTACCCCGCTCCACCGGCCGCCGCCGCCGACCCCCCGCACCCTACCCCACTCCACCGCCGCCGACGACCCACCGCACCCTCCCCTGCTCCACCGCCGCCGACGACCCACCGCAGCCTCCCCTGCTCCGCCGCCGCCGCCGACGACCCACCGCACCCTCCCCTGCTCCACCGCCGCCGACGACCCACCGCAGCCTCCCCTGCTCCGCCGCCGCCGCCGACGCACCGCACCCTCCCCCGCTCGCTCCACCGCCGCCGCCGACCCCCGCACCCTTCCCGGCCCGCTCCACCGTCACAAAAAATTATTACTGTTTTTATAAAAAATATTACTGTTTCATATTCATATTCATTTTCTAAAAATTTATTAGACGCAACAAAAAAAAAATTACTTATGGCGCACCTCTGGCTGGTGCACCATTGCTATATAAAAAAAGATTACTAATGGCGCACCTCTGGCCGGTGCGCCATTGCTATATAAAAAAAAGATTACTAATGGTGTACCAATCGTGGGTGCGCCATTGCTATCTAAAAAAACATTCTAATGGCGTACCTCTTCGGGGTGTGCCATTAGTAAGTTCCCCCTAGCTAATTCCTCCCTCTCCCTCGCCAGATCCCCTTCGTCCCTCTCCCTCGCCAGTAACTCCCCGACCCCCGCCGGACTCCACCCCCGCCGCCCCCGCGCCCCCACCACTGCAGCTCCCCCGCGCCGCCGCCCCCGCGCCCCCGCGCCCCCACCACTACAGCTCCCCCGCGCTGCCGCCCCCGCGCCCCCACCACTGCAGCTCCCCCGCGCCGAGCCGCGAAGCACGTGGCCGCCGGCCTCCCCACGACCAACCGAGGCGCCCAGGAGGACCGCCGCGGTTTTCCTCTTCGACTACGAGGACCCGGACGAGCTCGGACGCCCTCGAGCCATCCCTTCGACACCGCCGCCGCCTCCGACCCCGACCCCAACCCCGACCCCGACCCCTTCGGCGTCCGGCCGCGCCCGCCCAGGTACCTCTCCTCCTTCCTCCTTCCTCCCTCCCGAGGTTAAGTCAGTTTCCCCTCTCTACAACTTTGTCTGCCTCCAGAAAATTGAAAACCGAACACAAAATTCAGTGATAGTTTCAGACCATCCGGAGTCACAAATCATAAAATAGACTTTGTTGGAATTCGTTGATTGCATGAGAACTGAATTTATGTTAATTAGTCAGAAGTCATAGCATTATGCAAAGAAACTTTGCCGAAATTGGAGCAGCTCTCTTATGAAGTTCTGATGAAGGGCAGCAAAAACTCTGCATTCAGTTTTCAGTCATAGGAAAACAAAGTTATCCACAAAGTGTTTTTCTGTTTAACATTTTGATGGAGTACAATTGTTACAGTACAGTCAGAATTGTGTATGATTGTGCCTAAAGTAGATAATCTAAAGATACAGACAAAATAATTAGGGGAGCATGTGTGAATCTCTGACAGCAATACAAACTAAGATTCAATTAAGACTAATTAACTGCATTTGATGTCACTATATTCTCTGAATAACTTCAGTTATGATCTGTACTGGAAAACGTCAGTTAACACTCATTTTCCAGTTAACTCCTTACAGTTCAGATCATATTTTGATTGTCAATAATAGTGGACTTTTAAGGCTTTTTTAGAGGCAATACTAGTGGATTTTAGGCTTTTTTATAGGCAATAATAGTGGAATTTTAGACTGAAACTGAAGAAAGCAGTGGCATCCTTTCCACAAGCTGCATTCTCTTCTTTGATACACACTTGGGTACTGTGATAAGTGTCAACACACAACAAACACGAAAAACAAAGAAAATGAAAACAGTTACTCTCACGCTCCTACTTCTACCCCACCTTGAAATCACATTTTGCTTTGTCAGAATACTTGAGTCTGGATGGATGTTGTGGTGTAACTAGGGAGGGGGAGGTGGCCTGGACTTGGGACTATCTTGTTCTAAGCACTGCTATTTAAGAAGGTTTTAAGCATAAAAATTTAGCTTTAAGAATGGCTGTGTTCTACTGGTAGTGTGGGGGGTTCAGTTTTGTAAAGTGACCAAGCTTCCCTCTCAAGCACCAAAGATTCTTGGCAATGGGGGCAAGAGCTCCTTTCCCTTTTTTTTTGCAGAAGTGACTTTAGTCATGTTAGTACTCCTACTACTTGTGATGCTGCTACTGTACTACTTGGGAATTTTGTCAACTTGTGATGCTGCTGCTGTACCCCGAGAGGCCCTTGAGTTTGCTGGAATGCCGATTAACTTCCGTTCCGGCAAATTCGGGTACTCCATATGTCCTATTTTCAGCAAAGGTCATGCTGAAATTTTCCATGAATTTTAGCATGACTTTGCTAAAAATAGGACATATGGGGTACTTGTGACTAATGCATGGGCCGGGGTCTTAGTACTTAATTAAGTAGGATCAACTGCCTCTTGTGTTATACATATAGAAGTGTGATATCTACTCATAGTTATTACTAATGTCAGTTGCTCGTCATCGATAAACCCTAATCTTAGGCCATCTCCATTCACCAATTGCTCAAACCAGTTCGAAGGGCGTGTTTTCACCACACTGTGGATTATCTTATTGGACCCAACAGAGATGATGTAGTTTTGAATTATGAACATAGGAAATGTCGTCATCGGACGACGAAAGTCTCCCGGGGGAGTGCGACTGGTGCCACGACAGTCGAGGTCTGTGCGACAGGCCTCACTTGGACGATGATCGGCGCTTCAGCATTAAGCTCGAGGAGACCTTCGAAGTTGAAACGGTACGCAACGACGACAAGTGTTTTTTTCATAATTAAGCATGACTTCAACTATTTCAACGTGTAATTTCATCTTTTACAATTCGAGTAGAGTTTATCCCATGCCATGCAAGACGCTATGTCTTGGAGAGGATGGATTTTGAAGATCATGAAAATTTTGAAACGAAGAAAATTCACCTAAGGACACATCATGATGTGGATTTTGAAGTAAATCTGTATAATGCTCAAGCGTAACCCATTTTGGTTGCAAAAATTGGGAAGCATTTTGCAAGATGTATGGTTTTGATGAGGGTATGCTTGTCACCATGGATCTTGGTGATCCTGACATCGACCAAGACAATATGGACATTTGGGTCCTTGTTGATACGCCTCCAGTTCTACCGCTATGTGAGTTTCTCAAACATAGTTAATTATTAACTAATTTATATTGTTTATTTCAAAATAGTTGACAACTTATTTCCGTTGACAGCTTATTTTGATTGTTCAAAAAATGTGCGGAACATGGTAGACAAAACCCACTACACCGATGGCTCCGAGTTAACTTATCAGGAGAAAAATCATCTGGTCGGATTTTGTACTGATCTTGAGAATTACAATATCTACAATCAAACTCCTCAACATTATGGTCAATACGTGCCACTAGTGCACGTGTTGAACTACGGTAACTACCATGGAGATACCCTGGTAAGATTTTTTTCTATTACGACATCCGTGCATCTTTTGCATACTTCTAAAACTAGTACATCATTGCTAACTATGAAGTTATTACTATGTTTTTCAACAGAGAATCCCTGAGGATTGTGTGCCTCATTTGATGTATCAGAATGGCAGCCTTCCTGTTTTCAACTTATATCCAGGTCATCCTACGAATCTCAACTGTCCATACCGGATTTCCAGAAGAAGTGGAGACATGCTAATCAGAGAATGGAAAAATGTATGGACAGTCGTAAGGACGTTCTTGGAAGCAAAAGGAAGCGCCGCGCAAGAATTGGAGATAGGATGATCTCCATTCTCCTTAATGGAGAGTCAGGGTCTATATTGTTTTATGCTATTTTACCTTAAATAGGGTATTTAGGTCCTGCCTAATACTGATGATCATGTGCTAAGAACAATTAAGTAGGGTTGGTTTGATGACTATCAGGATGATGATCGTATGACTTGTTATTAATAACGAGTAGAAGTTGTATGATGATGATTAGTAGGACTTGTTAGGATTAGTATTACTTTCGACAAAATCACTACTCGCGGTCTCGAGACTTGTAATGTTCTATCTTTGTTCGGTCTTTTGAATTCGGAGACTAATATGATGAATTGTATTCAGAGACTAATCTTCTATTGTATTCGATGAATCTGCTGTTGCTGTGTGGTGCTGTTTATATTCTGTCCAATAATATATTTTGTAATCTGTGCAAATATCATAAAAGAAAAAAAATCCCTAATATACATACTAATGGCGCATCACCCCAACATGCGCCATTAGTATGCCAAAGGATACTAATGGCGCATCACCCCGCAGCGCGCCATTAGTATGCCAAAGCACATGGGTAAATATGGCCCCCTGGGAGGCATACTAATGGCGCACCGTGGCCTATACTAATGGCGCACTGCCTGGTGCGCCATTAGTATACCAGATACTAATGGCGCACCAGTGGTGCGCCATTAGTAAAAAATACTAGTGGCGTGGTACTAGTGGCGCACCAGTAGTGCGCCATTAGTAGGCAAAACTGGTGCGCCACTAGTAGGCCTTTTCCTAGTAGTGTCCCGTGCCATCCTCCCAGGCGGACACCTTCTTGGTTTGCGGTGGCTCGGCTCTGGATCTCTTGCTCTTGTCGGTAGAGCTCTCTGGCACGTCCTCGATGGCAGCACAACACTCCGAAGAGGTGCGCTTGCCGGAGTGGGTGCGAGAGGTCTTGCCGGGCTTCTTCCTCCCTCCCGGGGCTTCAGCGGCAGGAGCAGGTGCCTTGGCGGCAGCTGCTGCAACTGCCTCCCGGTGGAGTTGGTCGGCGCAAATCAGCGCGTCCTTCTTGTCGGAGGGGACGGAGATGATGGTCAAGGGCCCGGGCATCTTTAGCATGTTGTAGGCGTAGTGTGACGCCGCCATGAACTTGGCTAGTGCCGGGCGGCCGAGGATCCCGTTGTTCGGCAAGGGGATCTCGGCCACGTCGAAGACGATCCTCTCCGTCCTGTAGTTCAACTCTCCTCCAAACGTCACGGGCAGTGTGACCTTTCCCTTCGGCTGGCTCATCCCCGGACTAACCCCTTGAAACGTGCCCGTTTCCTCGAGGTCTCCATCAGGGATTTGCAACCTTTTGATCACGACAGGCGAGATCAGGTTCAGGCCGGCCCCGCCGTCAACCAACATCTTGTTCACCCTGAGGTTGCGTATTGTTGGTGAGACCAACAATGGCAAACACCCGACCGCGGTAGTGCGGTCAGGGTGGTCCTCGGCATCAAAGATGAGGGGCGTGCTGGACCACTTCAGCGGCTTCTGAGTGTCGAACGACGGCTCTGCTACTGTAATCTCACGCGCTCACTGCTTGAGCTGGCGGTGAGAGGTATGCAGCGAGGTGCCGCCATCGACACACATGGCCTCTGTAGCCTTCTGGAACCCTTGCTCACCATACTCGTCGTCCTCGTCGTGATCATCGTCTTCTTGTTTCTTGTCGCGTCCCCGGGCGGGCCTCTCTTGCTGGTTGTCCTTGCCGGGGTGGCCTCCTTGGCCGCCACGCTTCTTGCCGAATCCCTCAACACTGTCCTGGTCCTTCTCCTTGTCCCGCCTCTCGTACTCAGCCTTTTGCTTCTCAGCAAGCAGCTCGACTTGTCGGCAGTTCTGGAGGTCGTGGCCCTTGGTGCGGTGGATCATGCAGTATTGCTTGCCGGAGCTCCCTGGCTTGTCAGTAGTCGCCAAGGCCCGGTAGGCGGTGCACCCGGCAACCTCCTTGTCGGGAGAGCCTGCCTTGACCTTCTTGCCGGCACCGGTGTCGTCAGATCCCTCAATGGCAAGCACAGCCTTGCCCTTGCGTTTCCTGTTGCGACGCCGGCCCTTCTTCGTCGAGGTAGCGGCGTCCTCATCGGTAGAGTCAGTTTCCGCGCCGGCGTCTTCGCCGGGGTACTTCCTTCCCTCTTTAGCCCGGGCGCATCTATCGGCCAGAACGTAGGGCTTGAGCACATCCTTAACCTTGGTCATCGCCAGCTCCTTGCGCATCTTGTGATTGCGCACGTTTTGGTGGAACGCGCTAATCACAGCGGCGGGATGAACGTCGGGGATGTTGTACTGCACCCGGCTGAATCTCTGGATGTACTTGCACAGGGTCTCCCCTTCCTTCTGGGAATGATATGCAGATCACTGGCCTGGCCATGAGCTTGGTGGCCTCCTGTGAAGGCGCCAACGAACTCATGGCACAGATTCGACCAAGAAGAAATGGAATCCACCGGCAAGTGCATCAACCAAGACATCACATTGGGCTTGAGCGCCATCGGGAAATAGTTGGCAAGCACCTTGTCGTCGCGAGCCCCAGCAGCCTGCATCGCGATGGTGTAGATGCTGAGGAACTCGGACGGATGGGTCTTGCCAGTGTACTTCTCGCCGACGTCGGGCTTGAACGTGCGGTGGGACGGCCACTGGAACAGCCGCAACTCACGGGTAAAGGCCGGGCAGCCCACCTCGTAAGGTAGGCCGCCGGAGCCCCCCGGTGCCAGGTGGTCCATAGCGGGTCCCGCCCGCTTATCCGACTGGCAGCGCATTTCGCGCCGGCGCTCGACGGTGGTTTGAGCGTCTTTGTGAGCTCGTTGCCGAAGGACCTGGCGCTGGTCGCGGAGGGTCCGCGGGTCGGACGATGCTATGGCGATGTTATCACAAGCATCGTCACGACAGGCTGACGCCCGCCGCGGCTGGCGAGGAGGAGGAGAGTGCACCGTGGCCGCAACTCCCCCGGTCCTCCCAGCGCCAGCATGCGGTGGCTCGGTGGAGCGCCGACCCGAGGGCCCCGCTGGTCACGGATCTACTTTGTTGGCAACGGCGACGAGGCTCCGGATGGTGGCCCTCCACTCGTCAAGCTTCTCCGCAGCAGGAGGGAAGTCGAGGAGCAGCTGCGCGCGCGCCAAAGCTTCTGCTGGTGTGGGCGGCGGCGACAGCTGCGTGGATCGCGGTGCGCTTCGACTTCTAACTACGTTAGAAGGAGCTCCGTTACGACCCAGCAGCTGCGTGCCATTTTCACCAGCGCTTCAGCGGGCGTGCTGAACCCCTTCATCCTGCGGTCGACGCACGGGGCTCTTCCCACGGCGGTGCCCAGGGTCACCAAGGCGGTGATGCTGCTCGACGCGCACACCATGGGAAGAGCGCGCAGTGGTCGCCGATGTGGGCGTCCTGGAGGTCGCTGTGCCGCCCGGAGGTGGCACAACGACACCCCTGGAGGGCCCCGCACCGCCTGCGGGGGGCCCAGCTCCGTCTTTGGATCCGGCGACGTGTAGCCGGTCGTCTGGTGCGCGAACGACGCCGCTCACCAGACTCTGACTACCAGGGCGATGCTGGTGCTCGCGGACCGCGGCCCGGGTCCTGTCTGTGATCGGTCCATTGCCTGCCTGCACCGGCACGGGCCGTTCGGCTCCCAACGAGCCGACCGCCGTGGCCGTCTTCTTCTTAGGAGCCATGGCGACGAAGAACTGCTAGGCTAACTACTAGACCGGATTCTCACAATTGCGCCCCTACCTGGCGCGCCAAAGATGTCGGTGTGGAACGACACCTATGGGATCACAAGAATCCCTACTACGGTTGCCGGGGCACGGGGTTGCAAGAAGAGCAGGGCTAGTAGACAGCACAAGGATCATTTACCCACGTTCGGGCCACGAGGATGCGTAAAACCCTAGTCCTGCTTTGGTGGGTGTATTTCAGAGAGTTCTTGAGCTCTCGAACTAGCTGTGGTCAGTGCGTGGTTCAAAAGAGCCGAATCCCTCTCCAGTATGCCATGGGCCTCCTTTTATAGTCGAAACGGGCTGCCACAGTGGCACACAGGAGGTGGAAAGGTGTACAGTGCCCTGAGCTTATCGCTCATATTACTAGACAAGACGCATTTAATGCGTAGCTTAGGTGGCCCCTTGCTTTGTTGGGGACGGGGGCGTGGCCCGTCCCGTCCATCGCCGCTCCTCCTCGCTTTGACACGCGCCCTGGCCAGTGAGGCGCGTGGTGCCATGTAGGCAGGCAGGCAGCTGAGGTGGCGTAGTGGCGGAGCCTTCACGAAGATCCGCATGCCGCTACGCAGGCGTTCGATGAGTTGCCCTGGGAGCTGCATGTTGCCACGCAGGTGCCCGCCCAGCTGGTTGGGCTGGCAGCTGCATGTGAACGGAAGTGGAAGCTTGGTTGGCGTGGGCCTGGCGGTGACCCTGCTGGCGTCCTTGGTGAGGGCCTTGCCGGGTGGCCTGGCAAGGGTCTTGCCGTGGCGCGTTGTCGTCCCCGGCAAGGGCCTTGCCGGGGGTCTGGTGGCCTTCCTCGACAAGTCGACAAGGATCTTGCCGAGGATCGTCGTCTTCTAATCCTCATATGATCTTGAATATGTCTTCACAAAGATCTGCATGCCACCACGGAGGTGCCTCCCTAGCCCTGCCCCAACATGATGTTGGAGACCGTGGGCTCAAGGGTGGCCCGCTCTGTTGGTGCGGGGCGAGCTATCCCGGCAAGGATCTTGCCGGGGCTGCTGAGGCTGCCTCGGCAAGGGTCTTGCCGGGGGAACCTGCTTCGTCCCTCTGCTCTTTGTCGTCTTGGCCTTGGCGTTGCTCTCGTTATCTTGGGCTTTGGTCTTACCTTGCCTCACCTACCCTGTTCTGCTTGGCGTGACCGTAGGCGCGGCTCCGACTGCCCGTGCATAGGTATAGGGGTACAAAAACGCATGCCTCTTTTTGTACACCGACATAGTGGGGCGCTATGAAGCCCCTGGCAAATATGAAATGTACCAAAGTGTACGGGTGCTATGTGATAAGATTATCAAAAGAAAACAAAGGAAAACATGAAGAGAGCAAAGGTAATAAGCCGGGGCCTTGAAATTTTGGGCCGCAAACTGTTTTCGTTATAATTTGATAAATACGTCAAGGCGTATTGATACAAATAGTCCGATAAGCAACAAGCTATTTAATATGTCGTGACCAAGAGCGAGCTGCGTGCGGGTATGTAAAACAGGTATAACGATCGTTAGCAGAGACCACCTGAGGATTCCCTTGTACGTCAAAGCTCCTTGCCTCCTTGGTGTATCCGTCCCGTGATCGGTCCGATGATCAGGTTATCAGAAAAAGCCTCGAGAAGAGAAAAACCTGAAATGAAAAAGAAAAAGTAAAGGTGTGCAGATCCAGGGCGGTTGAGCCGCATTATGGATCATGATCCAGCTTTGCCTCCGTCCGTGACCATGGTATTTTGAGTGCGTAGTTATGTACGTGGGGCACCAATGTCACCGCTTGATCGGGACTGGGACGGAGGCCAGATTACTAGTCAAGCTCTGGATGAGTTGGGCCGTCCTGCCGCAGAGTAGTTCGAACTCGCTTGACGGTGTCCGGGGGCTTTACTGTCGAATTGAGGTTCTGCCTAAAAAGGCTACGTTGTACTTCTGCTGCGAGGGCCGCAGTGTGTTCCTCGGTACGGAGGGAGCGCTCCGTATTTCCGTTGACTGTTATTACACCGCGTGGTCCGGGCGTCTTGAGCTTGAGGTAGGCATAGTGCGGCACCGTGTTGAATTTAGCGAATGCGGTTCGTCCAAGCAGTGCATGATAACCACTGCAGAAAGGGACAATATCGAAGATTAACTCTTCGCTTCGGAAATTATCCGGTGATCCGAAGACCACTTCCAGTGTGATTGAGCCCGTGCAACAGGCCTCTACACCTGGTATGACACCTTTAAAGGTGGTTTTTGTGGGCTTGATCCTTGAGGGATCGATACCCATTTTGCGCATTGTATCCTGATAGAGTAGGTTCAGGCTACTGCCACCATCCATGAGGACTCGCGTGAGATGGAATCCATCAATAATTGGGTCGAGGACCAGTGCGACTGAACCGACGTGACGGATACTGGTCAGGTGATCCCTACGATCGAAGGTGATCGAACAGGAGGACCATGGGTTGAACTTTGGGGCGACTGGCTCCATCGCGTAGACGTCCCTGAGTGCACGCTTGCGCTCCTTCTTGGGGATATGGAAGGCGTATATCATGTTCACCATTTTAACTTGGGGGGGGGGGGATTTCTTCTGTCCCCCTATGTTTGGCTGCAGAGGCTCCTCGTCATCGTCCTCGCTCCGTGATCCCTTTTCCTTGTTCTCGGCGTTTGACTTGCCGGCTTGTTTAGAAACCCAGCAATCTCTGTTGGTGTGGTTGACTGGTTTGTCTGGGGTGCCATGGATTTGGCACAGACGGTCGAGTATGCGGTCCAAGCTGGATGGTCCCTGATTGTTTCTTTTATACGGATTCTTCCGCTGACCGGACTTGGAGCCGCTGAATCCAGCGTTGACAGCAGTGTCATCGGTATTGTCGCCATTGCTTCGGCGTTTGTGTCTACTGCGTCGGAGCTTGCCATTGCTGTTTTTGGCCTCGGGGGGGGGGGGGGGGGGGCTTGCATCGCTGGCCGTATTTTTACTACGGGCCAGCCAGCTATCCTCACCCGCACAAAAGCGGGTCATGAGTGCCGTGACGGCTGCCATAGATTTCGGCTTTTCCTGGCCAAGGTGGTGGGCGAGCCATTCATCACGGATGCTATGTTTAAAGGCCGCTAGGGCTTCGGCATCCGGACAGTCGACTATCTGGTTCTTTTTAGTTAGGAACCTAGTCCAGAATTTCCTAGCTGACTCCCCAGGCTGTTGAACTATGTGACTTAAGTCATCAGCATCTGGTGGCCAGACATATGTGCCTTGGAAGTTGTGGACGAAGGCTTCCTCCAAGTCCTCCAAGCTGCCAATGGTATTTGATGGCGTGTAGGTCGTCTCCGCGGGACATATGGATGTGGAGAATAAAATCTTCGATCCATACAGCGGGATCAGTTGTTCCATCGTATGATATGATATTTACGGGTTTGAACCCTTCCGGGAATTCATGATCCATTACTTCATAAGTGAAGGAAAGGGGGTGTGCGGTGCCTCTATATCGGGCCACATCGCGACGTAGCTCCGATGGAGTCTGTCTGCGGAGTTCGGCCCGGGCGTGACTGGACTTGTTACGTCCGAATAGATGGCCGTCTTCACGCGTCGGGGCACGCCCTCGCGATCCATAGATCAATCTAGTATGTCCTGCATTATTGTCCAGTTTTTGCCGTAGGTCATAGGCATGTCCCCGAGCTATTTGATCTCTACCTTTACGGTGAAGTGGAGCAGGCTGGTGTTCGGCTTGAGTTGCCGCCTTGTCCCAACCCCGTGGTGGTCGGTCAGCCGTATTGCGCGATGATGGTATGGGCTCCAACGCCTCATCATCAAACTGAGGTAGCAATTTACACTGCGGGTAGCTTTTGGCTGGGCGCTTAAGGCCGTATTCTTCGGCTGCCAGGACATCAGTCCATTTATCGTTAAGCAGATCTTGGTCAGCTTGAAGCTGCTGCTGCTTCTTTTTCAGGCTCCTTGCAGTGGCTATTAGCTGGCGCTTAAAGCGCTCCTGCTCGAGGGGCTCCTTAGGAACGATAAAGTCCTCGTTGCCGAGGCTCACCTCCTCCTCGGAGAGCGGATGATAACTACCATCCTCCGAGTCTTCATTTATGGCATGTTCGTCAGGGCTGACTTGCCCATCCTCCTGATTGTCCTGTTCGGCAGTTTGTTCATCGTGGTCTTCTATGTCATCGACACCGTCCGGAGTGTTGTCGTCTCCTGTGCCGGTGTTGCTGTCCTTGCTGCGGCATGGTTTAGGGCGGTGCCGCTGACGCCGGCACTTTGGTTGTGTCTTAGGGGGCTATCCTCCACTGGGTTTTCTTTGTCATCGCCGCTATTATCTTTTGGCATATCCACCATGTATACGTCATATGTGGAAGTGGACGTCCATCGTCCGGTGAACGGCGGGTTTTGAGCCTCCTCTTCTCCAGCATCGTCGTCCATACCATCGATGTCTTTGGAGTCATAGTCGAGCGCGTCGGTTAAGTCATCGAAAGTGGCTATGAAGTGGGTGGTGGGTGGGAAGCGAAATTCTCCATCATCAGCCTCCAGTTCGAACCGGACATAGTTCGGCTGTGAGTCTCCCGCCAAGGACAGGTTCTTTAATGAGTCTAGCACATCACCGAAAGGCGAGTGTTGGAAGATGTCTGCGGCACTGAATTCGAAGATCGATAACCGATCAAGCTCGGCGTCCGTGGACGCACATGGTTGGGAACCTATAGCCGGAAACAAGTCCGGAGTTCCGGTGACACAGACGTCACATGAGGCTAAGTCTGTGTGCGGCTCCAACACCGCGGCAACTGTGGCCTCCGTGGTGGGGTCGAGCTTCCCATCCTCGGATGGCGTGATTTGCTCCGGATCTATGGCCGGAGTATTTGCAGGAGCTATCTCCTGGATGTGGTCCGATGACAGATTTAAGTCATGTTCATCAAGGTGACACGGAGCGGCTGCCGCGGTCTCGAATTCGTCAAAGATCAAGTCTCTGCGGATGTCCGCGACGTAATTCAAGTTCCCGAATCTGACCCGATGGCCTGGGGCGTAGCTCTCGATCTCCTCCAGACGGCCAAGCGAGTTGGCCCGCAGTGCGAAGCAGCCAAATATGAAGATCTGTCCGGGGAGGAAGACTTCCCCCTGGACAACATCGTTGTAGATGATTGAAGGGGCTATCAAACCTCTTAACGACGGCACATTGGAACTCTCAATGAAAGCACCAATGTCGATGTCAAAACCGGCGGATCTTGGGTAGGGGGTCCTGACCTGTGCGTCTAGGATCGATGGTAACAGGAGACGGGGGACACAATGTTTACCCAGGTTCGGGCCCTCTCTATGGAGGTAATACCCTACTTCCTGCTTGATTGATCTTGATGAATATGAGTATTACAAGAGTTGATCTACCACGAGATCGTAATGGCTAAACCCTAGAAGTCTAGCCTGTATGACTATGGTTATGAGTATATCCCCATTCGGACTAAGCCCTCCGGTTTATATAGACACCGGAGGGATCTAGGGTTACCTAAGGTCGGTTACAGAGAAAGGAAATCTTCATATTCGGTCGCCAAGCTTGCCTTCCATGCCAAGGAGAGTCCCATCCGGACACGGGTGAAGTCTTTGGTCTTCGTATCTTCACAGCCTATCAGTCCGGCCCATGGCTAACAGGTCGGTCGCCTGAAGACCCCTTAGTCCAGGACTCCCACAACCACCCCTTGAGGCCCCTCTCTCCTTTCCCCTAAAGCCCATTAAGGCCCATCACTCCCCGGGGGGTTCCGGTAACCTCCCGGTACTCCGGAAAATACCCGATACACTTCGGAACCATTCCGGTGTCTGAATATAACCTTCCAATATATGAATCTTTATGTCTCGACCATTTTGAGACTCCTCGTCATGTCCGTGATCTCATCCGGGACTCCGAACAAACTTTGGTCATCCAATCACATAAGTCATAATAAAAAATCGTCATCGAACGTTAAGCGTGCGGACCCTACGGGTTCGAGAACTATGTAGACATGACCGAGACACATCTCCGTTCAAGAACCAATAGCGGAACCTGGATGCTCATATTGACTCCTACATATTCTACGAAGATCTTTATCGGTCAAACCGCATAACAACATACGTTGTTCCCTTTGTCATCGGTATGTTACTTGCCCGAGATTCGATCGTCGGTATCATCATACCTAGTTCAATCTCGTTACCGGCAAGTCTCTTTACTCGTTCTGTAATGCATCATCTCGTAACTAACTCATTATTCACATTGCTTGCAAGGCTTATAGTGATGTGCATTACCGAGAGGGCCTAGAGATACCTCTCCATTACACGGAGTGACAAATCCTAATCTCGATCTATGCCAACTCAACAAACACCATCGGAGACACCTGTAGAGCATCTTTATAATCACCCAGTTATGTTGTGACGTTTGATAGCACACAAAGTGTTCCTCTCGTATTCAGGAGTTGCATAATCTCATAGTCAGAGGAACATGTATAAGTCATGAAGAAAGCAATAGAAAAAAACTAAACGATCATTATGCTAAGCTAATGGATGGGTCTTGTCCATCACATCATTCTCTAATGATGTGATCCCGTTCATCAAATGACAACACATGTCTATGGCTAGGAAACTTAACCATCTTTGATTAACGAGCTAGTCAAGTAGAGGCATACTAGGGACACTCTGTTTGTCTATGTATTCACACATGTACTAAGTTTCCGATTAATACAATTCTAGCATGAATAATAAACATTTGTCATGGTATAAGGAAATATAAATAACAAATATATTATTGCCTCTGGGGCATATTTCCTTCAGTCTCCCACTTGCACTAGAGTCAATAATCTATATTACATAGTAATGATTCTAACACCCATGGAGTCTTGGTGCTGATCATGTTTTGCTCATGGAAGAGGCTTAGTCAACGGGTCTGGAACATTTAGATCCGTATGTATTTTCCAAACTTCTATGTCTCCCTCCTTGACTAGATCGCGGATGGAATTGAAGCGTCTCTTGATGTGCTTGGTTCTCTTGTGAAATCTGGATTCCTTCGCCAGGGCAATTGCTCCAGTATTGTCAAAAAAGATTTTCATTGGACCCGATGCACTAGGTATTACACCTAGATCGGATATGAACTCCTTCATCCAGACTCCTTCATTTGCTGCTTCCGAAGCAGCTATGTACTCCGCTTCACACGTTGATCTCGCCACGACGCTCTACTTGGAACTGCACTATCGGATGTGGGGTTCCGGCAAACCCTTAAGGTTCAAACACTGGGGTGCACGCGAAGTCTTTCCCTCCTACCGATCTACGGCCTAGCTCACTAAGATCTCGCGGATGAACTCGACGAACTGGCAACACAGAAAGACACGAGGTTTATACTGGTTCGGGCCACCGTTGTGGTGTAATACCCTACTCCTGTGTGGTGGTGGTGGATTGCCTCTTGGGCTGATGAGGAACAGTACAAGGGAAGAACAACCTCCTGAGGTCGAGGTGTTCTTGTGCGTACGAGCTTGTGCGTGTCTCTGGATCTGATCCCTACTACTGTGGTGGCTAGACCTATTTATAGAGGCCCTGGTCCTCTTCCCAAATATCGAGCGGGAAGGGAGCCAACAATGGCGAGCAAATTTAAAGGGGGACAGCTAGTACAAGCTATCCTGACAAAAGTGGTCTACGCCTGCGAAAAGCTCTAGTGGTGACGCCGTCTTGGGCTCCATGATGACCTCCGTCTTGCCGTCCTCCTGGTCTTGGTCTCGTTGCCCCAATATAGCAACCTTTGCCTGATGCCTCTGTACTCTTCGCCTGCGCTGGCCTCCTTAGCACCAAAGAGGAAATAAGGACGCTGCGCGCGCTGGCGCCCGCCTGATGTCGTTCGTCATGGCTCACGTCATGAGAGCCTGGTGAGGTTTTGCCCCACCTTGATATCTCCGCTCCTCGTGAGCCTGCCTGGCTAGGCTACTCCAGAGGAGGTCTTGCGTCGTCCGCCTCGCGAGGCTTGGACCCTCGCGAGGGTCTTGGATGCCTTGTTGATTAAGATGGGCCGTACGGCCTGCTGGCTTAGCCATGCGGTGGGCCGCAGGCAGGCAAGTCTGGGGACCCCCGTTCCCAGAACACCGACATGCACCAACTGACAGCTCCACCATTCAATATAAATACGTATCCGGTTTGCGACTTAGAGTCATCTAGATCAGAGTCAAAGCTTGCATCGACGTAACCATTTACGACGACCTATTTGTCTCCTCCATAAACGAGAAACATATCCTTAGTCCTTTTCAGGTATTTCATGATGTTCTTGACCGCTGTCCAGTGATCCACTCCTGGATTACTTTGGTACCTCCCTACTATACTTATAGCAAGGCACACATCAGGTCTGGTACACAGCATTGCATACATGATAGAACCTATGGCTGAGGCATAGGGAATGACTTTCATTTTCTCTCTATCTTCTGCAATGGTCGGGCATTGAGTCTCACTCAACTTCACACCTTGTAATACAGGCAAGAACCCTTTCTTTGACTGATCCATTTTGAGCTTCTTCAAAATCTTATCAAGGTATGTGCTTTGTATAAGTACAATTAAGCGTCTTGATCTATCTCTATAGATCTTGATGCCCAATATGTAAGCAGCTTCACCGAGGTCTTTCATAGAAAAACTCTTATTCAAATATCCTTTTATGCTATCCAGAAATTCTATATCATTTCCAATCAGCAATATGTCATCCACATATAATATTAGAAATGCTATAGAGCTCCCACTCACTTTCTTGTAAATACAGGCTTCTCCAAAAGTGTGTATAAAACCATATGCTTTGTTCACACTATCAAAATGTTTATTCCAACTTCGAGAGGCTTGCACCAGTCCATAAATGGATCGCTGGAGCTTGCACACTTTGTTAGCACCTTTAGGATCGACAAAACCTTCTGGTTGCATCATATACAACTCTTCTTTAAGAAATCCATTAAGGAATGCAGTTTTGACATCCATTTGCCAAATTTCATAATCATAAAATGCGGCAATTGCTAACATGATTTGGACAGACTTAAGCATCGCTACAGGTGAGAAGGTCTCATCGTAGTCAACTCCTTGAACTTGTCGAAAACCTTTTGCAACAAGTCGAGCTTTGTAGACAGTAACATTACCGTCAGTCTTCTTCTTGAAGATCCATTTATTCTCTATGGCTTGCCGATCATCAGGCAAGTCAACCAAAGTCCACACTTTGTTCTCATACATGGATCCCATCCCAGATTTCATGGCCTCAAGCCATTTCGCAGAATCCGGGCTCATCATCGCTTCCTCACAGTTCATAGGTTCGTCATGGTCTAGTAACATGACGTCCAGAACAGGATTTCTGTACCACTGTGGTGCCGATCTTACTCTGGTTGACCTACGAGGTTCAGTAGTAACTTGATCTGAGGTTTCATGATCATTATCATTAGCTTCCTCACTGATTGGTGTAGGAATCATTGGAACTGATTTCTGTGATGAACTACTTTCCAATTCGGGAGAAGGTACAATTACCTCATCAAGTTCTATTTTCCTCCCACTCACTTCTTTCGAGAGAAACTCCTTCTCTAGAAAGGATCCATTCTTAGCAACGAATATCTTGCCTTCAGATCTGTAATAGAAGGTGTACCCAATAGTCTCCTTTGGGTATCCTATGAAGACACATTTCTCCGATTTGGGTTCGAGCTTATCAGGTTGAAGCTTTTTCACATAAGCATCGCAGCCCCAAACTTTAAGAAATGACATCTTGGGTTTCTTGCTAAACCATATTTCATATGGTGTCGTCTCAACGGACTTAGATGGTGCCCTATTTAACGTGAATGCAGTTGTCTCTAAAGCATAGCCCCAAAAAGATAGCGGTAAATCAGTAAGAGACATCATAGATCGCACCATATCCAATAAAGTACGGTTAGGATGTTCGGACACACCATTACGTTTGGTGTTCCAGGTGGCGTGAGTTGCGAAACTCATCCGCACTGTTTCAAATGAAGACCAAACTCATAACTCTAATATTCACCTCCATGATCAGATCGTAGAAACTTTATTTTTCTTGTTACGATGATTTTCCACTTCACTATGAATTTTTTTGAACTTTTCAAATGTTTCAGACTTATGTTTCATCAAGTAGACATACCCATATCTGCTCAAATCATCTGTGAAGGTCAGAAAATAACGATACCCGCCGCGAGCCTCAACACTCATTGGACCGCATACATCAGTATGTATTATTTCCAATAAGTCAGTTGCTCGCTCCATTGTTCTGGAGAACGGAGTCTTAGTCATCTCGCCCTTGAGGCAAGGTTTGGAAGCATCAAGTGATTCATAATCAAGTGATTCCAAAAGCCCATCAGCATGGAGTTTCTTCATGCGCTTTATACCAATATGACCTAAACGGTAGTGCCACGAATAAGTTGCACTATCATTATTAAACTTATACCTTTTGGCCTCAATATTATGAATATGTGTATCACTACTATCGAGATTCAACAAAAATAGACCACTCGTCAAGGGTGCATGACCATAAAAGATATTACTCATATAAATAGAACAACCATTATTCTCTGATTTAAATGAACAACCGTCTCGCGTCAAACAAGATCTAGATATAATGTTCATGCTTAACGCTGGCACCAAATAAAAATTATTTAGGTCTAAAACTAATCCCGAAGGTAGATGTAGAGGTATCGTGCCAATGGTGATCACATCGACTTTGGAACCATTTCCCACGTGCATCATCACCTCATCCTTAGCCAATATTCGCTTAATCCATAGCCCCTGTTTCGAGTTGCAAATATGAGCAACAGAACCAGTATCAAATACCCAGGAGCTACTACGAGCATTAGTAAGGTACACATCATAACATGTATATCAAATATACCTTTCACTTTGCCATCCTTCTTATCCGCCAAATACTTGGGGCAGTTCCGCTTCCAGTGACCAGTCCCTTTGCAATAGAAGGACTCAGTCTCAGGCTTAGGTCCAGACTTGGGCTTCTTCACTTGAGCAACAACTTGCTTGCCGTTCTTCTTGAAGTTCCCCTTCTTTCCTTTGCCCTTTTTCTTGAAACTAGTGGTCTTGTTAACCATCAACACTTGATGCTCCTTCTTGATTTCTACCTCCGCAGCCTTTAGCATTGCGAAGAGCTCGGGAATTGTCTTATCCATCCCTTGCATATTATAGTTCATCACGAAGCTTTTATAGCTTGGTGGCAGTGATTGAAGAACTTTGGCAATGACACTATCAACAGGAAGATTAACTCCCAGTTGAGTCAAGTGGTTGTGGTACCCAGACATTCTGAGTATATGTTCACTGACAGAACTATTCTCCTCCATTTTGCAGCTATAGAACTTATTGGAGACTTCATATCTCTCAATCCGGGCATTTGCTTGAAATATTAACTCCAACTCCTGGAACATCTCATATGCTCCATGACGTTCAAAATGTCGTTGAAGTCCCGGTTCTAAGCCGTAAAGCATGGCACACTGAACTATCGAGTAGTCATCAGCTTTGCTCTGCCAGACGTTCATAACATCTGGAGTTGCTCCTGCAGCGGGTCTTGCACCTAGCGGTGCTTCCAGGACGTAATTCTTCTCTGCAGCTATGAGGATAATCCTCAAGTTACGGACCCAGTCCGTGTAGTTTGCTACCATCATCTTTCTACTTAGGTTTCTCTAGGAACGCATTAAAAATTCAAAGGAATGGTAGCACGGGCCATTGATCTACAACAACATAGACATGCAAAATACTATCAAGTACTAAGTTCATTATAAATTAAAGTTCAATTAATCATATTACTTAAGAACTCCCACTTAGATAGACATCCCTCGAGTCATCTAAATGATCACGCGATCCAAATCAACTAAACCATGTCCAATCATCACGTGAGATGGAGTAGTTTTTAATGGTGAACATCACTATGTTGATCATATCTACTATATGATTCACGCTCGACCTGTCGGTCTCAGTGTTCCGAGGCCATATCTACATATGCTAGGCTCGTCAAGTTTAACCCGAGTATTCTGCGTGTGCAAAACTAACTTGCACCCGTTGTATGTGAACATAGAGCTTACCACACCAGATCATCACGTGGTGTCTCGGCACGATGAACTGTAGCAATGGTGCATACTCAGGGAGACCACTTATACCTTGAAATTTAGTGAGAGATCATCTTATAATGCTACCGCCGTACTAAGCAAAATAAGACGCATAAAGGATAAACATCACATGCAATCAAAATAAGTGATATGATATGGCCATCATCATCTTGTGCCTTTGATCTCCATCTCCAAAGCATCGTCATGATCACCATCATCACCGGCTTGACACCTTGATCTCCATTGAAGCGTCGTTGTCGTCTCGCCAACTATTGCTCCTACGACTATCGCTACCGCTTAGTGATAAAGTAAAGCAATTACAAGGTGATTGCATTTCATACAATAAAGCGACAACCATATGGCTCCTGCCAGTTGCTGATAACTGTTACAAAACATGATCATCTCATACAACAATTTATATCTCATTACGTTTTGACCATATCACATCACAGCAAGCCCTGCAAAAACAAGTTAGACGTCCTCTACTTTGTTGTTGCACGTTTTACGTGGCTGCTACGGGCTTCCAGCAAGAACCGTTCTTACCTACGCATCAAAACCACAACGATTTTTCGTCAAGTGTGCTGTTTTAACCTTCAACAAGGACCGGGCGTAGTCAAACTCGATTCAACTAAAGTTGGAGAAACAGACACCCGCTAGCCACATGTGTGTGAAGCACGTCGGTAGAACCAGTCTCATGGACGCGGTCATGTAATGTTGGTCCGGCCGCTTCATCCAACAATACCGCCGAATCAAAGTAAGACGTTGCTGGTAAGCAGTATGACTATTATCGCCCACAACTCCTTGTGTTCTACTCGTGCATATAACATCTCACTACAAAAAAAGACACATCCGTGACATTTTGGGCCGAACGAATTTTTTCTGTCATACTTATGACACTTCTATGACGATAATTGTGACAAAACCCGCTATCATCATAGATGTGGTGGGCTCCTACTTCTATCACAAAAAATCATGACAGAAAATGGGCTTTTCGTCCTGGGCGGGCCGGAGACGCAGCTGCATGACATTCTTTGGGCCGTCCATGACGGAAAAAACCATGGTAGAAGCAAGGGCGAGGAAAATATCGGGGAGTTCCCGTTTACGGTGGGTGGTCGGGGGCCGGGCGATGCACGTTTCTCTCGTACGTACGCGCGTGTGTGCGAAGCGTTGGGCTCTAACTGAACCCAAGTGAGGCGTTGGGCTCTAACTCAACCTGAGTGATTGCACTGCAGGCTACGCGTTACTGAACCCGAGCAATCGATCGATCCCTTGCTGTTAACTGAACCCAAGTGATTCCTTCGCTACTGCTGCTAACTGAAGCCGATCGAACACTGCTGCATCCTTCCCTTGATGAACAGTGAGCGTTGTTGAGTGGGTTTGGATGAACAGTTCCCGGTGGGGGTTGGATGAACAGGAACCCATGGTAGTAGAGGCCGTTGCCGCAGGATGAACAGTACCCCCGATCGATCGAGTCGGTGGGGGGTTGGATGAACAGGACCCCGTGGAGGGCTGGATGAACAGGACCCCGTGGAGGGCTGGTTGAAGAGTAGTCGGTGGATGGCTCGTTGAACAGTAGCCAGTGGAGGGATGGATGAACAGTAGCCCGTGGAGGGGTGGTTGAACAGGACCCCCGTGGAGAGGGCTGGTTAAACAGTAGCCGGTGGAGGCTGGATGAACAGGAGCCCGTGGATGAACAGTCACAGGTGGAGACTGGAGGAGGTCGACGGTGGATGAACATGAGCCCGTGGAGGCTGGAGGAGGTCGACTGTGGAGATGAACAGTATCCCGTGGAGTCCCGTTTTGCGGTATGCCACACCCCTCCCGATGAACAGGACTCCCGTTCGACCGTAGCGCTCCAACACAAGTCCGTTTCCTCCGTTTTGCGGTACACCACACCCCTCCCGATGAACAAGACCCTGTTTCGACCGTAGGAGGTCCGTTTCCTCCGTTTTGCGGTACGCCAGACCCTTCCCGATGAACAGGATCCCGTTTCCACCGTGGCCGGTCGAACACAAGGCCGTTTCCTCCGTTCTGCGGTACGCCAGGCCTCGTTTCCATCGGTTGTTCCGTCCAAGCCGGTTGGCTCCCGATGAACAGCACGCGTTCCGTTGCCTCCCGATGAACACGACGCATTCCGTTGCCTCCCCATGAACACGACGATCGACGCAGTTTCTCCCGTTCCGACCCAGCCACAACCATGTACACGAGCCCTGGCCGTACGTATGCGCGAGTAGGCGTTCGAGACCCCGCCCATATGTACGTACGTGGCCGTATTTACTTTCTTGCACCCTGGTCCGCTGTACGTACGTGTACATGCTACTGTGCGCGCCTCTACTACCACACTGTGCCCTTCCTTACACGGCCACGGTTCAATCGCTGCAGCCTGCAGACAGACCGATGACCAGTATGTACGTACACGTTCGCGACCAGAATGACAACGCTACGTACGCTTCGACCGGGTGGTCCCGACTGTCAGGCACTTCCTTGCGTGCGAAGATGTAGATGGGGTCCCAGCAGTCAAGCGGCAAATCGTTTTTCCCCGTAATATGGACGCACTTCCTTGCGTGCGAAGATGTAGCTGGTGGGTCCCAGCAGTCAGGGGGCGATTCATTTTTTTTGCCCGTAATATGGACGCACTTCCTTGCGTGCGAAGATGTAGCTGGTGGGTCCCAGCAGTCAGGGGGGAAACTTTTTTTCACGAAATATGGTGGCCCGTCCAGTGGGTCCCTGCTGTCAGGTGGAGGAATAATTATTTTCCGCGTAATAAGGAGGCACTTCCTTGCTGCGGCCGTGGACCCAACTGTCAGCCTCTCCACGTACAATACTCTTTCGATGGAAGTCGGTCGTTGACCACATTGACCATGCCGTGCCGAGAGCACCAAGGTGGTGGACGACGGCGGGGCCTAGGAAGGGGACGACGCGGCAGTGGATGCCCACGCGGAGAGGAGTACGAGGGTTCACTGGTTCGGCTGCGCTGTGAGGATGCCGTCGCCGCAGGGCCTGGCCAGCGGTAGGAGTGGTAGGGGGAGGTGAGTCCTCCACGGCAGCACAACCAGCCACGGGAGGCAGGAGTAGGCGGCACGACCGACGCTGCTTTGGGCGGCTGGAGCAAGAAGACAAGAGGTTGAAGAATCACAATGGTCGTTGGATGGACATCGTATGGTCACTGTAGCTAGAATCGTTTATATTGACTAAGTTAACAAAGCCCTTGGTACGCGTCAACTTAGTAGGCCCATAGGTCAGCCTCCGAAATGGTGCGCTCGAGATGTCAGGGGGAGGAATCAATTTTTGGGCGGCTGAAGATAGAATATCCGAGATTGAAGAAGAAGCACGACATCCGTTGGATGGACATCCAACGGACACTACTGCTAGAACCATGTGTTGACTATAAGTTGACAAAGCCTTGCATACGCGTCAACTTAGTAGGCCCACAAGTGTGTGGCAGAGAACTTATAGCCCATTTGCGATTTGTAAGAATGTACGACCCATTTTTGAATTCTAATGGAATTTACTACAGCCCATTTACAGTTTGTTAAAAGTACAACCCATTTTCTAGCTAGGACAACGATTAATAATTTCAACCAACCGTTCAAAACAGAATTCAATAAAATTTCCCACATTTTGATGGGATCCAAAATAGTTTTATCCCGAAATTTCTAGTCAGATTAAATACAATTTCAATATAAATTTGTATTACGTAAAAATCCAACGAAACATTGCGCGCGCAACAATTAATGAAATTAAAATTTTCAAAATCCAGAAATATTATTTTATAAAGTAATTACGTGTTTGGTGCATTTTTTTATAGTTACTGCCCAGTTTTTATAATTACATCCCATTTATTATTTCTTAAAGCCCATTTTCTTGTTAAGCCTAATGCATCCCTCCTAGGAAAGATTTGCAGCCCAGCGGGGCGGAGAATAACAAGTTGACCTTGCCTGGGTATTCCTCAAAAAAAAGTATAGCTGGGCTAGCCATTTTCAGCTTGAAAAAAATTAATATCTGGGCTGGATATCTGGCCTGGGCTAGACGGGCCACAGCCCGCCCAGTTAATACCCTGCTCTCCTCTGAACAACAACGAAAACATCGCTCAAGAAAAACTCTGCAGTGCTCACACCTCAAAAAGACAAATACTGCTCGAGCTGCTTGGTCCCAGCTGTCGGCCGCTCCTTGTGCAATTCTCTCGTTTATTGACTACATAGGTTGACAATGGTGTGGGACCGTGATGTCAGGAAACCAGGAGGAAGCAAAAAATATTACAGTTGTATATAATAAGGAGGCACTTGCGTACGTGCGGCTATGGCCCTGGTGGGTCCCCACTGTCATCCTCTCCAAGTAAAGTCATCTCCTCATTCCTCATGCCGTTGACCATGTTGACAACGCGAGACGGCGGCGCCACGGCGAGCGCAACAACTCGAAGGACGACGGAGAGGGCCTCGCGGGCCCTACGGATGGTCTGATACAGCGCCCGCTGCTCATTCGGGAAGCCAGGATCATAGGGCCACATGTCCGCGACGGCATTGTCGTTCGCTTGTTCACCGGTGCTCGTTGAGGAGACGGAGGTTGCAGCACAGGTCCTCCTGCGCTGGTAGCTCTTCCGCCATTAGGGCGTCGAAGTGGGCCGCACCTGCTCTATGGTGAACACGGCATGAACCGGCTTGGACAGTGGCGCCGGCTCCTGGTCGGAAGCTACGTCCATCGTCTGATTGTCGTCGCTCAGCTCGGCGAGCTCGCTGGCGAGCCAGCATGTCCCGGCTGCTGGACCGACCCGCTGCCAAGCACGAGTCTGACTGCCCTGGCCCACCCAGACCGCCTCCCTCGCCCGCGCGCGCTTTCCGCCCGAAACGGTCAGCGCCGCCCGCCCCGCTTCCCGGTGCAGGCGATTGCTCCGCCTTCAAACGACACAAGTGTCGTCCGTCCGTCCGTCTGCCGCCCACATTAATGATACGCGGTTGCCGAGGCGGCTACTCCGGCGCCACACGTCCGTCCCTCCGCCGCCCACCATTGCTATATAAACTGCTGCGCCGGCCATAGCCGCAGTCATCCGCCTCCGTTCCCTTTCTCCTGTCCACACCACTACTCCCACCATGGCTTCCTCGCGCTCCAGCGCTCTTCGGGACGGGCGGACGACGGACCACAAGGAGATGGCAGCCATTGCTGCCGACTGGCTGGCCGGCAGGCAGCCGGAGGACGACGACGTCCCAATGGAGAACATGGTAGTCGACGATCCGGCGCCAACCCCCTCCTGCGCGCCATCCTCGCCGGTGCATTGCACCATGACCATCGGCGAGGCCCGTGCCCAATACATGGAAACGGTGAGGCAGAAGCGTCAGGAGCAGTTCCGGGAGGCGCAGGCCGACGCTGCCTACAACCACCATCTCCTCCAGGAGCACTTGCAGGCGGTGGAGCAGATCGCCGTGGAGCGGGCCGAGTAGGAGGCGCTGCTCGACTCGTACCGCTCCGCCCGCGAGGGCCGCCTCGAGCGCTGGCGGTACCGCATGCGGGTGGCGGAGGCTGCGGCCGCCTACAAAGAGGGCGATGAAGCGGGCGAGGCGCTGTTTGGTGAGACCGAGGACAAGTCAGAGGACAATGTCGGCTCCGACGAGTCCCCGCTCCGCTGGCGTCGACGAGGCCCTGCTCCGCCGAGGCCCCGCGGCGCCAACAACAAGGCAGAGGACACCGACGGCTCCACCGAGGAGTTGTCCCGCCAACAACGAGGCAGAGGACATCGCCGGCTCAGCCGAGGCCCCACCCTACCGCGAACAAGGGGGAGGATTTCCCCCGCTCCGTCGAGGCGCTGCCCCGCCGGCAACGAGACAGAGGACATCGCCGGCTCCGTCGAGGCCCCGCCCCGCTGCCAACGAGGCCGCGCCACACAGAAAACGAGGAAGAGTAGAACACGGTAGGTCGCCGCCGCTCAGGTCCAAGTAAGGCCACCGTTGCTACCCTCCGGTTGAAGGCAAGCTAGGCGGGTTGACCATTCACGGCCAATTAGCTTCTTGGCGGCGACGTGGAGTCGGAGAGCTATGTTGGAGAAGGACGCTGCTTCAGTCACTTAACTGTAGGTGCAGTTGGGTCACTGGCATGTGGGCCCAAGAGGCATCTGGCCCACATGTAAGTGACGCAACTGCACCTGCTGTTATGTCACTGAAGCTCAGTCCGCTGGAGAAGAAGCTTCTGTTCGGCTCAGCCGGACACGGGTGCTACGGTTAATTAATTATACCTCCAGCGCACCCCTTTTTAGTTGAAGAATGTATGAAATGTAATGAAATCCGGCATGTGTATATGAAATCCGGCAGTGTATGAATGAATTTAGTTTCGATTTGTTTGAATTCTTGTATCACTGGCATTGGATGAACATGCAAAACAATACGTACTAGCATTATTCCCAGGGTGATCACCTCGTTTGCAGCAGTTTCACATGTACTCCCTCCGGTCCTTTTTAGTCTGCATATAAGTTTTGTCTGAAGTCAAAGTATCTCTACTTTGACCAATCTTACAGAAAAAAGTATCAACATTCACAATGTAAAATCAACTGACTTGAAAGAAATCTAATATGCGAAGTAAAAAGGAACAGAGGGAGTACAAAATTTAGCGTTCCTGTACATTGCAATCAACACACAGGCCTGGCAATTCATAGAGAACATTCAAAACAATCGATGATTATGCATCTCAGCGATTCACATGTCAGAGCCAATATTTACTTCACAACTAAAGAATAAAGAAAAATCGATAGATGCTGCTAACAGCAAAGGGCGTCCCATTCGAAAATATCAAACGCATGTCTTCTTGCTAACATCAATGAGCAAAATTTGACAAGGTTGTCCCATTCCAAAATGTCAAATGCGTGTTGTTTTGCGTACATCAATGAGCAAACTTTGACAAGGTTTTCCCATTCCAAAATATCAAATGCCTACGATTGTGGAATGGGCAGGGTTTGCCATCAGTTCGGACATTGACATGGCACCTCGTGCTAAATAAACCAGCTGTTCTTTTTGTGCAGTTCCACCAAAATCAACCAAATTCGTGCGTAGCTTGTATGATTTGCCTTTATATGTTGCAACGCCTTGAACATATCGGCACCTCCTTTCTTGTGGTGGAAATGAATGATTCGAGAATATTCGATGTATTCGTGAACATTTTGTGCAGTTCCCATTGAAATCAAGCTGAGCACCCCTGTTTGCATAAATACAAAAAAGTGATTAGTATAAAGCAAACTGTACTATGAATTGACAGTTTAAACAGTCAACCTACATGATCCATGCAGAGCACACATTTAAAAAAATGGAACTCACCGGAAGGAATCGTAAAACAACATTGTACTGGCCATCACAGCAACAAAGATGGAGATCCGTGAGTCCTTCTGAGCTGAAGTTAGTTTGTTCTTGTGGGCAATAATGTAACCATCCTTCAACTGCTCCCTTCTTAAGAAGAGAGGCTTGGCTTCTTTATCCTGGCATAATCGGAACTAGGCACTTCACGTACTCCATATTCTTCTTCAGAGGAGGATGATCCTGTTGTGCAAAGACAAGAGGACAACTAAATGCTAGCATCCCTGTTTGCTCGAAAAAAAGGAAAGGAAATATTTAAAACAACACAGATGAAGCACTTCTCAAGGACAATACCACTTTCTCATGACAGTATCTAAACAGTAGCACAACACCAATAGAGATGACAAAGCTCAATCATATGGATGAAATCCGTGGGCGAGTACCAACCTTTGTCAGGAGGCTTATTGTGTAGAGCATACAGATCAAGCACTTCTCCGGAACCATCTGTTGTTATCTACTGTGGTTGCCATGCTTACTATATACTCCTCGATTAGTTTAATGTTTCCAACATCTTCTTGTGCAGTTCCACTAAAATATATGGTATCTTCAAAGAAGATCCCTGTTTGCACAAGTAGAGATAATTACATATTACATTAAGAGTGGCATCAAATCAGTGGCAAAACAATTGCTCGTTCCAGCCATAGCAATAAATTAAGATGCAAAACTATATCATTACTTGTGTCATCACAGTTCCAGTGCTTCATTACAGCACCGGGAGTTGATTTTTGTTTTTCTTCCGCTTGTTCTTCCCCTTCATCACTTGGTTCAATAACAGACAAGCTTCGCCTTCAATGTAAGATTTGGCATGTCAATTAGGGAGCACAAGTATAGCACTAAACAACGACGTTAATTTTCAGATGAAAGTGGCAAAATACAGGCCAACAGTTGTGAAATATCCTTATCTTACCTCAATGGGATATTACGGTGCACATACAGATTGGAAGTCTTGTCTCCATTTGTGCAGTTCCCTAAAATCAAGCAACATTAGCGTACAAGTAGCACAACATATGAAAGCACACTGCACAATCATGTGAAAGAAGGCTAGTACTGACCTCTCATGACGCGGAATTCAAACAACTCACAAGAAGAAGATCTGAACCAAATTTGCCAACACGGATAGGAAGTAAGATCTCCTCTTGTGCAGTTCCACTAAGATCAAGCAATCAAGCAACGTTGTCGGTGTGACATTTTGGTTGAACTGCACAAAACACTCTTAAAACAAAAGTGTTTTGTGCAGTGCAACAAAAGGTCACAATAGCAACGAGGTGAAGTAGATAACCCTGTTTACACAGAGGTGCAAAGGAAACAACTAGTGGTCAATAACGGTGGATGACACAGAAGCCAACAAAAAGAAGCATCTAACTTATCTAAATGGGAAAGAAAGCAAGACAGTAGCATTTCTCAAACGGTGGCATTGATTAATATTAACAGAGAGATTATATTAACAATAAAATTCGTTAAACATGTAATTTGCTTTTAACTGTGGCATTGCATCAATTTTCCAGCGGCATTATTAGAGGGTGTTTGTTTACAGGGACATTTTGGTGTAGGGACTAAAAAAGTCCGTGTCAGTCCCATCTAAACCAAACAGGAGGGACTTTTAGGGACTAAAGAAAGAAGACCCCGAGGGAGAGTCTTTTTGGGACTTTTTCCAACAGTTGCCCCTGCCCCGCATCGCAGCTTGTCTCTATTAGTTCATTACTAGGGGTAACATGGTCTTTTAGCATGTCATTTAATAACCTCTAGTCCATGTTTAGTCCCTGGAACCAAGCAGGTAGGGACTAGGGAGTTTTTAACCAAACAGGGCCTTAGATTAACAACAGCTAAAGAGTTGCACGGGACAGTGGACGCACCAGCACCATGTGCATCTACCGATGTATGAAGGGGTGATGCACAGTCTGTTGCAACAAAGAACAAAAACAACCAAGGAGCATATTTGTGTTGGTCCCAGTTTTGTTATCTTTAGACACCTTTCCCTATGTGAGCGCAGCAAATCTAGTCCCGCTCAAACTCTACAGCCTTGTCCCCCAAAACAAAAGATCAGTTCGTTACAGATGTGCGTACTGCGTTTGTCATTGTTTCCCCTTTTCGACCAACGTAGGTGCTGGATAGCCAGTCTGTACTAGTACTTTCCCCCCTTCCTTTCCTCTTTGAACCACGTCCTAGATTCATGCTATACAACTTTCCCCACTACTTTCCTGTTTGATCCAACACCTAGATTCGAGTGCAGAAGCGGACAAAGCCCAGATGCAGCTAGAGCAATGCATGTGGAATAAGTAAATTATACCTTAAGGTTCTTGAGGTGGGGTTCGGTGGGTGACCGGAGGCCATTCGGCCCACCTATGTACGGTGGCGAGGAAGAAGCGGTCGGAGGCCCTCCCGCACCGCCGCTGGGTGAAAGAGAACAGTTGCGCCGGTAGTGGATTCCCTTCCTCACTGACGGCGACAGCGTTAAGCCTCCTTCCCTTCCCGACGGACGAATCCTGCCGGCTCTTTGACCAGCAGTGACGGGAGAGAGAGAGGCCAACAAAGTATTGTTTAGATCTGGAGAGGGTGAGAGAGTGTGAAAAGAGCAACTACAAGTGCTGAGGCTCCAGTGTGTATATATACACTGGAGAGAGAGTGTGAAGAGTGCAAACCCTAGAAAACAAGCGCCGAGGCTGCAGCGTATACGTGATGAGGTCATTATACAATCACTACGAGATCGTATAGCTCCGTATCCATCCATTTTGACCAGTCAAAGTATCCTCCTAGCACCGCCCCAGATCACTTTCTCTATCATGCAGGGCCTACCTGTCATTGAGTGGAAGAAAGAAGTCGAACAAAAACAAAATTATGCTCAAGTGTAGTTATTGAACCCGAGACCTCAAGTTTGATGAGCGAACAGGCTAACCAGCTACACCACCTCCATGTTATGTTTAACGAGAGGAAAATAACCTTTAATACATTCCTGCATTCGTGTGACAAGCATGCCGTGTTTTTTTTTGCGTGGGAGTCATTGGGATTTAAATCATAATCGTGTCATGTGGCTTTGGTGGTAAGGTCTTTTGGGATTTAAAGCAGCGTTGGTAGTACAGAAATAATGCAGCCTTAGTCACCTTACTTTTCTCCACATAGTACATTGGGTCCCACCAGTCAGAGGGTGAAACAAACAAATTAATAAGAAAAATTAAAAGCGCCAGCGGTGTATCTTACCTCACACATCTCGCTACTGCTCGTGAACACTGTCCAATTGATCCCTCTGTTCGCTCACGTACTATTTTAAGTGAATCCGTATTATAACATGCACACAATTTTGGGCACTTGTATTCGACCTAAGTCAGTGTGCCACCGTATCTCATACTACTCCCTCCGTCTAGGTGTAATAAGTCACGTTAGAAGGTGCAGTGGGACCAAGGTGCAAGCAGATTTTTTTGGAAACGAGGTGCAAGCAGATTGGAGGAGAAGGAGAAACTTGACCGGTCCTTCCTCCAATCAAAGCCCTGATTTCTGTCTCTAAACGCAACAATTGATCACAACAACTAAGAGATGCCGTTTTAGCTACCATGCAGGGCCACGTAATAACTCGCATGTATCAATGCGTAGTTGCGCTCCATGCATTGGGTTTCTGGGGGAGATAACAAGGCAGAGTAAGAGCGTTTGGTTACATTGCTAGGCTGGTCATAGTGGTGAGTAACTTGGACTAGTAACATGCATATGTTACTAGTCTATGTTACTACTTTCATAGTAGGTAGTAACATATGGATGGTACTCCACATGCAAGTCTTCATTAATTGAGATATAGACTCATTTTACCTCGACGTGTGTGTGTGTCTGTGTGTGTGTGTTTAATAGCATGTGTGTGTTAGAGAGAGCGACACATCGACCTACTCCTACAGAGAGATGGTGTGTAGTGTACAATTTAGCCGCGAGAGTCGGTGCATCCTCTCGTTTCCGGGCGTCCGGTCGGGACAGGCGGGACAGCTGCCACGCCCGCTCCTGACCAGCCTGGCCCACCCAAAGCCCCTCCATCGCCCGTGTGCACATCCCACCCGAAACGGTCAGCGCCGCTCCAAAGAATCGGTGTCGCATTCATGCCCGGGCAGAGCGGACGCGACCTCTCACTGGCGCCTGCGTTCAAGGGAGAAGTGGATTCAAGAGTGATGGTTGCTTCGTCCGTCCAACTTACTGCTGGGTCTATGTGATTTGACGGCTCATTGGTCATTATTACTTAGGTGGTAGGACTGCTGGATGTCCCACGCTTTCGGCGAAAGGAGGTACTACTAGATTACTATTTTCTCCATTCTCAGCAGAGGACTGCGAGAGCAGTGAAAACACGTAGGCTCAGTGATTACATGGCCCACCTCACACTATCACCATATTTTCTGGACACCGTGCGACACCTAAATCTTTACATAGTACTAGTATAGTACGTACTCTAATTTATCAGCGAGATAAATTTGTACAATGCTATGAAGCTTCCAGCTTCTGTTTCATGTATCTTGCGTCCAAGGTTGCCCGTTGCAACATTTCATCAAATACAAAGGAGACAAACATGCATGCTATTGCATCGCAATGATTGACAGATCATAGCCAATATGTAGTCCCTCCGTTCCAAAATAAGTGTCTCAACTTTATGCAAACTTTAGTACAAAGTTGTACTACTACTGAAGTTGACACTTATTTTGGAACAGAGACAGCTAAAGAGAAAAAACGATCCATGCAGTCCCTAGCCCTTGAACCGTAAACCCTAACCAGGATTTAATTTGCTGGCAACGTTGGAGCTTCTGAAGAAATGAAGTTTGCAACCCTTTGACCATCGGATCATTTTGTGCAGTTTCACCAAAATCGAGATGAGCTTCCCTGTGGCAAAGAAATTGAAGAAGCATGATTAGAATAAGATTACTGGAACTAATTGATGAGACATAAACTCATCACAAATACAGTACGTAGAAGCCAGTAGAGGTATGTGCAGGGCAAAGAAGTAGAGAAATATCCACATGGAGTGATATGGGCAGCTGGAGCAGTGGTGCAAGCCGGCTGTAAAGGGAGTTGTACCTAAGGGATGTTGGGACGTAGCTCAACCTAGAGGAGGCCGGCGGGAGGAGGCAACTGCCCACGTCGCGGCAGTGAGCAATGGACGAAAGCAACCTCACCGGTTTTGTGGGAGAGAGCGGCGGGGACCCCTGATCAGGACGTGCCGACAGTGGGTTTTCACCGTCGGCGACGGTGACTGCATCTACACTAAGCATCCACCCCTTCGCCCGGCGGACGTGATCCGCCGGGATGTTAGAGATGTGGCCACAGTCGTTTTGTGCGAGAGAGTGTGAAGACTGAAGAGAGCAACCCCAGCATGCAACTGTGTAGGCTTGTCCTGCCTATGTATATAGTGGAGCGATTTCCTTTTCTCTCCATATGAACCTATTTATATTGTGTACGTTCCACTGAAGAAAAAAACTTTATTTGTAAATGACGCGGCACCTACTACTCGTTCTCCTATAAACCTTGCGTTTGGCATCTCCAAAATATTAACCTTGCGATTGGCTCTTCGCCTCTTCGGGAAGTCGAGCAATAATGGTACTGCAGTATATATCGTTCTGGCTATATGAAACCAAATGAATTGCTGCACGTCCACCACGTGGGCGAGGGTCGAGGGGCGAGGGAGAGTGCGTACTATTACGTCAGTTTCAATATGGACTACATACGGAGCAAAATGAGTAAATCTACACTCTAAAATACGTCTATATACATCAGTGTTTGGAGTATGTACTAGTAGTTCATATTGAAATCTACTAAAGGACATATATTCCAAACAATATGATAATCTCTCTAACCAAGGTAGGGACGAGGAGTAAACGGAGGGAGTAGTAAAATTTTCTCCTCGTCATGCGAGCCACCGCGCACGTGGGCGAGGGAGCGGGCGTAAGGCGTACTAGTAAGTAGTAAGCAAGCTTCACCTCATCCTGCGAGCCACCGCGCCAGTGGGCGGGGGAGACAGCATACTAAGCAAGCTTCTCCTTGTTCTGTGAGTTGACGGGACACATCAAAAGTACTCCAGTGTATAGAGCCTTGCCTCTAAGGTAGGCCCCACATGGTTTGCCTCTTTTTTAACATAACGCGTCAAGTCGCAATTTGTTTGTTCACCCGTGGTAGACGATCCTCCATCAAGTGGACAACCAGTACACGTGTCAAATTACCACGTGGGCTGCCTTTTCGTACAGAAATGAGCTCCACCGTATACCCGCGCGGGTGTGGTTGGGAAAGAGACGGGAGTACGTGCGCCATGTGTGCACCTCTTCTCTTCGTGCACGTCCCCCACCTACGTGGGTGTGTGTAAGAGACATACAAACCTAGACAGATGGTGTGT
>NC_057799.1:531258237-531260848 GCF_018294505.1 Triticum aestivum
ATGACTAGAGCGCTCGATGTATCGGTGTGTGTGGGGGGGTGGGGGAGGGGGGAGGAAGAGGCCTAACTAAAGAGGTAGAACGACTCATATATGTGTTGATAAGGAAAGACTCAGCTATGTCTTGAGGGAGATGGGTCGACATCCATACATAACTGAAGGACGGGAAATAGGTTGGGGATGAGAGAGAGAGAGAGAGAGGAGAGAGAGAGAGAGGGAGGGAGAGGGGTAGAGTGCTAGATGGGTGATGGAGTTGCTTCTCGAAGATGGTGGGATAGGCCTACTAGACAAACTGAGGGTAGAATTGCAATATTATGTATAAGAGTGGGGATGTGTTTCTGTGTGTGCATGTGCGTGATAGATCTGTCGGGATGCATGCATGGATGATGAAGGGGAACGATGTGTTTGCTAAGCAAACCTAACTAGATCGGTGGATCAATTGTTGTTTGTCGGAGGAAGGGAGAGACATAACTAATGAGCTAGATCGATCAACGCGTGGGAAAAAATGAGTTATAATTAAGGACCTAAAGAAAAAAATGAATGTGTGCGATGGATAGAAGGCTGAGGGAGGGGGAGGGCGAGGAGGGCGTGTGCATGCACGAGAGAAAGTTAGTGCTAGCTACAAAGGTTAGAGGATCGTGTGGTTGTAAGAGACTAACAAAGATCATAATTTGATATGAAAGTGGATTCATATATTTGAATAGGAGATCATAGTGTTATAAACATATGCATGCATGAATATAGCGGTGATACACGTGCTATGGTTTTGCACATGTTATACCATATATAATGTGATAATGCATGGTGTTTGCAACTCACAGCTAAATGTCGAACAATCTAAACCATACTATATATCAAACAATCTCACATTTTATTTGAATTTATGACAATGTGTGGCGTTTGCAGCTTACAACTAAATATCGAACAATCTAAACAATACTATATATCGAACAGTCTCACATTTTATTTGAATTTGTGGTAATGTGTGGTATTTGCAACTCACATCTAAATACTTGTAGGCGTACGGGGTGGGGCACCATACATTATGTGATAAACACATTATACATATGAGACATGGTTTAGATTATGAAGATCTAGCTAGAGCTTGAAATGTACTGTGATTTGAAATCAACATGAAGTGGATTCAAAAAATCAAGTTCGAGTTCATATAGTACACATAGTTCATATCTAACTCGAGAGTAATCATGTGGTGTGCTGTGAAGATAATACACAAACGATGGTTTAACTTGACAATAATGATGATTGTAGATCTTATTAAAATAGAGAAACGAATTCAAATGGTTTGGCTTCACAACAATCATCATTTTAGATCTTATTCAAATAGAGAAACGAATTCAAATTTAGTTCATATTGAAGCGGTAGTATATACGTTTGGAATGCACTAAAACGTCCATTTGAGTAGCAGGTTGCATGCATTATACACGTAGCGAAATATTTTAATTGAACATAACATGAATTCAAAGTTTTGAATGACATTTGTAGTGCGAATTGATTTGGTACAGTACACGGGACTAGACTCTCTTGTGTGCTGCGAATTGATTTCTTTTTGTTTTTTCGTCGACGGAAGTGCGAATTGATTTGGTACAGTACACGTTGGGCTTGTCCGGAAATTCAACCCGTGCCTTGTTACCCCGAAATATTTAAGATATATCTTTGTCTCGTTGTGCTCCGACAACTCCCTCCTTGCTATTCCAAAATTACAACGCACGCGAAAACTCCGACCTCCTGTGAAATCCCGACACGCGAAATGCCCATGATACCCCTGAACCGAAAGAACCGCCTAGCTCAAATCGGTGGGGGTAATTTCATAATTTACCCCACATTTCGGACAAGCGCGTCCCTAAGCCATGGTTCCCCACTCCCATCCCATCCGCCCACCCATTGGTACACCGAGGCCGCGAAAACCCGCGAAGCCCCACACCCTCCTCCGTCCGCCACCCAGCCGGAGCCTCTTCCCCGATGATGTCGTCCATGGCAACACCTCGACATCCCTCATCCACCGTACCGGATGAGCATCCGTCGTCGATCTCGTCGTCCCGCCGGTTCAGCCACCCCGTCCTCCACCTCCAAGGAGCTGCCCCGACGTTCCCCTCGTCTTTCACGCCACCTCCATTCCCACACCGCCGTCTTCACCTGTACCACCGGAAGATAATCATCATCACCGTTTCCTCGGATGAAGCTGAGGCCTAATCAGCGCCACCAAAGAGGTTGTACACTAATCGCCGCATTTTCTTCTTGATTCGATCTCACGGTGCTGCTGGCGCTCGATCCCGAGCCGACATGGCGCGGCTCCATCCATGGCGGCGTCGCCGGCCACTTCCTCCATGGCGTCGCTCCCTCGGCGGCGACGTCCACAATAGTAGGAGCTGCTGCTCCTTTAGCTCTCGCTCGCGCTGCTGCTCTGCTCTTGCTCTCGGTCCCCTGCTTGGTCTTCTCTTGCTATTTCTCTTGCTCTTGCTCGCGCTGCTGGTCTCGCTCTTGCTCTTGCTTGTGATGCTGCTCTGATTTAGCTACACTTTAGTCAACTGAATCGACTTTCGTGTTAGTTGATTTTCAGGGGGTGGCGGGGGGGCTCGCCGGAGTTAAGGAAGAA
>NC_057799.1:531261039-531268280 GCF_018294505.1 Triticum aestivum
GCAGCGGGGAGGGGGGCTCGCTAGAGACGTACCCCAGTATCTATCTTAGGGTTCAGGGTGGGGGCGGTGGTCGCCGGCGGTGGTGGGGTGGTGGCGTGGGGAACGCCGAAGAAAAAGCTCGGCACGGGGGGGGCTAGAGGGATTGCCGGGGCGGCGGTGGACCGGCGGTGGGGAGTGGTTTCAAGGCGGGCGGGGCGGCGCACCGCCGGCCGCGGGCGGCGGAGGGCAGCAGTTTGGTCGGTGGTGGCTGGCGGCTTAGGGGTGTGGAGGTTGAAGTTGAACTGCAGGCCCTTGATTTCGTATCCAACAGCTAGAAAATCGACTGACCAGAGATGAAAAATTCAGTCGACCGGCTCTCGCACGCGCTGCTGCTGCTACTGGTGCTACTGCTTTTCTGCTACTAGCTAGTGCGTTCAGTTTCGACAGTAAAATTCAGTTTCGACAGCAAAATTCAGTTTCGACAGTTAAGTTCAGTTTCGACAGTTAAATTCAGTTTCGACAGTTAAGTTCAGAGATGAGCGGCTGATGTATTTTGCATCTAGCACTTTGTGGTTACGTATTTTACGTCATCTATTGGAGATGCTATTAGAATTCCACTCAGGTTAGCGTTGTCTCTCGTGTCCTGCTTCAGCCTCGGCGTCATACAACTCACCGGAGCTACTCCAACGACGAAACCCTCCATCACAGCAGAGCAGTACCCCGGGCTCCATCTCAAGATGCCTAAGATCTTCTTCGCCTCCTCCGACAGCCAAGTCAGCCGGATCATCCTCACCGACCAACCCAATCACGCTGAGATCGACATGGCTTCGCCAAAGAGGTTGTACACTTGTTGCATCTCTTTTTTACTCTACATGTTATATATATTCTCCACTGAGCACACACAGTAACGTGAAATACGATTAGTTTCTCGTACTATATGACAAGCAGTGAGGTACCAGGCAACTTAGCTATCCGTGATGGACTCTCTTGAACGCCATCATTATTTATCTCTGCGTGTTTGAGCTGTGCATTTGTCAATGGGCCTGGGAGTTGAGCTAGTACGGCAGTGTCCTGGGTCCAAAGTAGTAGAGGTAGGCAAGTAGCACAAAACATTTTTTGAGTGTAGCTTTTCCTTGCTGAAGCCTGCCTACTAGAATCACCAGTGCTTGAAAGGAAAAGTGAAGGAAAAACATAGGAATTGGAAAGTTTCCTATGGTACTACTATTCATGCATTTGGTTCAAAGGAATGGAGCAAAGGAAAACTGTAGGATTTGTTCCTTTAGTGTCTCCTTGAAAGAAAAACCGTACGGATTTTAATTTCCACTTGTCCTCCTTTTCAAATCCCTATTCATGAAGGACAAGACTAAGAGATAGTAGCATAATAGCATTATAACCGTACATTTTCTTGTGGTTTGACTTAATCTCACCATGCTTCTTTGCATCCTGTGATCTTTCAATTCTTGTGAACCAAACACCCAGATTGGCAGAAATCCTGTGTTTTTAAATTCTCTGTTTTGCACGTGCATTCCTATCCTATTACTGTGTATTTCCTATCCCTGCGTTGTTAGAATCCTCCAGTTCAAACGAGCCCTTACAGAATTACTTCTCTTACAGATAGTTGTCAAAGAATACATTGTGTGGTTTGTCCCGCTCCTGCTGCACCGTCGTCCACCCAAGCTCAGCTGCTCCAACGACAGAAGGGTTCAGCACAGCAGGGATCCGGCCTCCAGACAGTCTTTCGCCGCCTCAGATCTTCTTCCCCGCCGCCGGCAGCCATGACAACTGCATTACCATCATCAACCGAGCAGATGACCTCGAGGACTACACGGGTCCGCAAGAGAGGTCGCACTCTTTCGTGTCTGCTTACGTTATGCATCGCTTAATATTGCATGCTACTTTATCATCCTGTTCACCGATTAGACTCAGCTCCAAACTAATGGTCAAACTTGAGTTTTTAAATGGTTGTGGGGTACATATCGGGGCCGCAATCAATAGTATATGTCTACTATCTGGTTAATCTCTGGTGTCTACTATGAGTTTCATTTTGGGTGGGAACAAATAGTAAATAAGCCATTATTTGTATTTTTTAACTGAAGCCATTATCTGCCTGCTATCATTGGTTTTGGTCTATCCACAGGTTGCCACCATCACTTTGGATTTCTGCATGCACTCCTTACATAATCTCACTATGTTTTATTCCTATGCATGTCAGTTATTATACACAATGGAACTGAACATGTAGAGCAAAAGAGACGAGCCTTGCGTGGCAATAAAATTTCATGCAGACATCGCTCCATGGTAGGCGCAAAGGCAGCCCCCCTCCACCCATTTCAGATTGTAATCGAGAGGAAGATATCTGTTCTAACGGGGATTTAGAAGAAGAAGACCATTCTATTTACCCCCTGAGGTCTTTGCTCTAACTTGGCATGCTGATGTTGGTTATATCATGCATATGGTGCCTTGCATTGCTTACTTTATACAACAAATATGTCAACTGCTTAGTTTAGACATGCTTTGTGTTAATGCCATCTGTTTAGTTTATTCATCGTTTATGTGAATTATGCAACGCCATCTTGTTTAGCCAGACATCATATATGTGAATTTTGCAATGCTATCCTCCTTAGCCAGTCATCTTATATGTGAATTATATCAGGCCATCCTTTTTTTTCGTTACATATTACATTTGTCAACAATGTTAGTACATTCAACTACTCTTCGTGTGCATAAGCCATTTGACACGATGATGGAAAATTCTGGAGTGAAAACAAGGTCTTCAGAGCAGACTATGCTATCTGACGAAGCGCATATCTCGCTGGTTAGGATAGCTCCTCAGAGGAGGATCCAGAGACAGATGACCAGTCCTATTCCCCCCCCCCCCCGAGGTGTATGCTCTAACTTGGCAGGGTTATGTTGCTCATATCGTGTGTATGGTGTCTTGCATTGCTATGTCATTTGATTAGTTTAGACATGCTTTGTGTGAATGCCACCTGTTTAGTGTCTAATTACCATATATGTGAATTATGCATTGCCATCTTGTTGCAAGACATTATATATGTGAATTATGCAATGCTATCTTGTTGCGAAGGCATTATATATGTGAATTATGCAATGCCATGCTGTTGAGCCAATCATCATGTATGTGAATTATATCATGCTATCATTTTTCTGTATTACGTGTTCCATTTGTCGACAACGTTTGTATATTTAACTACTCGTCATGTGCATCAGCCATTTGAAGCGGTGATGGAAGTACCTGGAGTGAAAACAAGGTATTCAGAGCAGACAATGCTACCTGCTAAAGCAGACATCTTGCTGGATACAGAGAGCTCCTCAGAGGAGGATTCAGAGACTGATGACCAGTCCTATTTCCCCCCTGAGGTCTATGCTCAAACTTCGCAGGGTTATATTACCCATGTCATGCATGTTGTCTTGCATTGCTTAGTTTTTACATCATATATGGATTGCCATCTGCTTACTTGCTTACTATATAAATCATATATTTGAATTATATCATGCCATCATGTTTACATACATAGCATCTATCTGAATTATGGCATGGCAACCCATTTAATAAAGACATCATATAGTTATATCATTTCATCTTGTTTAGTGTTTATAGTCATCATATTTTGAATAATGTCATTCTATCCGGGAATTATATCATGCTATCATGTTTCCATAGGCGGCATGTATGTGAATTATGGCATGCCAACCTATTTAATAAACACATTATATAGTTATATCATGTCATCCTGTTTACATAGTCATCATATTTTGAACTATGTCTTTCCATCTTTTTTACTTAGCCATCATAATGTGAAATTGTGTCATGCTATCCTGTTTAGTTAGCCATCATATATGTGAAATTGTGTCATGCTATCATGTTTGGTTAGAAACATAAATGTGAATTATTTCATGCCCTCTTTTATTCCCCACTATCCATTGCACCTGTCTATCATACAATGTATGTACATTCAATTACTTTTCTTGTTTATTAGCCATTTGAATTGGCGAGGGTGATGGAAATATCTAAGGGAGTAACAACACGGTCTTCAGAAAAGATAGTGCTACCAGTTGATGCAGATAGAACCACGGATACTTGCCCAAGAACCAGCCCCACCACACATAACCCAGACTCTCGCAGACTGCACCCCTACCCAGTTGGACAGAGAACTAGCTACACCCCTTCTAACCCCAACCCCAGCAGATAGTAACCCAGTTCCAGTTGACACAGCACCGTCTCCACCACAGAGCACCCAAACACGAGCAGTTAGTAAGGGAACTGTAGTGCCCAAAGCACGAGGACCACCACTCCGAATCCCAATTCAATGCTTAAAGGAGAAGAAGAATTGTTCTCAGGCCAGGTTCTGTAGCTATGGTTCATAATCCTTTGCTCTTGCATCACTGTATTTACTTAGACCAACTATTTTCAAATTTGAAGGATGGAATTGAAACTCCAATGGTGCAACAGGTATGTTTTAAACCTGTTTCTTTAACTGGTTTGCTGTTGTAACTTGCTCTATGTTGATTTCAGTTTCAATTGAATAAACAGTTATGTTCTCATGTCATGCACATTACAAGTGTTGTTATTGCTATATAGTTTCCCACACTTATATTCTGTCTATTCTGCTTTGTCTTGAACAAATATTATTTGAACTGTGTCTCTATCTTGATTTGGCAACAAAAACTAGAATGATATAGACCATAAAGTGACCATGGTACATAGATATATGTTTGTTTCATGATGTTATCCTGTGCACTTTACTATTGAACTGATTTACCAAAATGAGTTTCATATACAACATGGTAAACCTGTGATGTGTCTACTTGTTTCTCTTTTAGAATGCGGACAAAATATTGGAGAATAGTACCCCGTTATGCAATGGTAAAGGAAGTAATCCAGATAAGGATCAAGATAGTGAGACATCCCTGTTGGTCTCCAAGAAAGCTGATAAAAACTACCTTGACGACAGTGAGAGAACCCAAAAGTCCTGTCTTGATGTAGTGTTCGAGTTACTGGCCACTACTGCTGGCACAAGCTCTTCGAACTCGCTGCCTGAATCAGTTCGTCTTCTTGAGTATCAACTTCAAGTTGAAAGACATCGATCAGATGTCCTGTGACAGGAAGCTGAAGGACTAAGTCCCTACAGAATTCAGATGCATACTTTCTGGTGCAACAGCAAGCGCTGGAGGATTTAAGCACCAAACAAGAGAAAGTTAATAAGCTTGCTAAGCATCTTGCCAGCATTATGGGTACCCAGGATATTGTTTCTTGAGATCTTCTGAAGTGATTTCAGTTTTGGACTTGTTTTGCTGCGACGTTTATTTGCACTGGTCGCCAAATTTGACAACCAGTGTATATGATATGCTGCTTTGTTCCCTATATTTGCACTGGTGGCAAACTTTTATTTACTTATTGTCTTGTTTATTTGTTTGCTTGTAGTCAGTGCTGTTCTTTTTCCGCGGTTTTCTAGTGGCCGCAATAACCTATTTTTTAAAACTAGGCTACAATAACCATGGGCTACATATTTACTGTAGTTACCATGGGCCTCCTACGGGCCGTAGAAACAATGGGCCTTCTGAGGGCCATAGAAAGAATGGGCCTTCTATGGGCCGTAGCATCAATGGGCCTTCTACGTGCCGTATGATCGATAGGCCAAACATGGGCCAATAACAGACCGCATTATGGGTTGTAAACGGGCTAGATTTGGAATCGTCCGTTCATGGGCCGACAATAACATGCCGTCTTTTTTTGAGAATCTAACAGGCCGTCGTTAATCGCCCGTATTTGATGACGTTATGAAAACAGCCCAACAGAGTAACGGGCCGCAAAAGGGCCGATTGTAACCGCGGGCTGAATTTGGCCCACAGGCAGAAAAGGCCAATGACGGGCCGTAAGTAACCGAATGCTGGAAATGAGCCCAAGAATAAATGGGCCCTGAGAAGGCCGAAAGATAACACGGGTTGGAAACGGCCCAATGGAATAATGGGCCGTTAATGGGTATAAAGGGTACACTGTTCATTGCGGGCCAGATTCACCACGGGCCGTTAATGGGCCAAGAGTTACAAATGGTCTCGTATGGGCCGAAAGACATCATGGGCCATACATGGGCCGGAAGTTACAACGGGCTGGAATCATATTGGAAGGCCCAGATGAAGCTACTGGGCTTAATTCGGATAGGCCATAACGGGCCGTGAGTTAGCGGGCCGTAAATGGGCTATATACGAACACGCCGTTAACAGGCTTTCCGCAAGCCGGCTCGTTACCTTTTGACCAAGTCAAACGGGCCGGCCTTTTCACCGGAATGGGCCTCTGTTGGGCCGTGCCACGTGTCGACGTATCATGGGCGCCTCCTGTCCAATGAATGGATGACATCTGTCCCAACGGTGAGCCAACACGTGTTTCCTCCGGCCAATGAGAATTTTACACGTGGAAAATCCTCATTGGTCCGGGCTGTTAGCGGGTTATTGGATCCAAAACCGGACTCGATAGCTTAACGGCGTTCCGTTACGGTGGATGCCACATGTCGGTCACCCTTGACGAAAGTACTTCCATGACGCGCGATTTATCGTCATGGAAGTGGACACTTCCGTGATGATAATTTTGGTAATGTCATGGAACACTTCTACGACAGCACAGGTATGACTATCTTGATTCTATCATAAATTTATCATGGATGTACATACATGACAGAAAACGTGACCTTCTGTGACAAACACGTATCATCATGGAAGTGTCTTTTTTTGTAGTGTCTACGCATAGACCTGGCTCTGATACCACTGTTGGGGAACGCAGTATTTCAAATTTTTTACCTACGATCACGCAAGATCTATCTAGGAGATGCATAGCAACGAGCGGGGAGAGTGTGTCCACGTACCCTCGTAGACCAAAAGCGGAAGCGTTTAGTAACGCGGTTGATGTAGTCGAACGTCTTCACGATCCAACCGATCCAAGCACCGAACGTATGGCACCTCCGCGTTCAGCACACGTTCAGCTCGATGACGTCCCTCGAGCTCTTGATCCAGTTGAGGCCTAGGGAGAGTTCCATCAGCATGATGGCATGACGACGGTGATGATGAAGTTACCGGCGTAGGGCTTCGCCTAAGCACTATGACGATATGATCGAGGTGTGTAACTGTGGAGGGGGACACCGCACACGGTTAAGAGAAACTTGTGTGTCTTTGGGGCGCCCCCCTCCCATGTATATAAAGGGGGGAGGAGAGGAGGCCGGCCATAGGGGGCGCGCCATAGGGAGGAGTCC
>NC_057799.1:531268692-531287168 GCF_018294505.1 Triticum aestivum
AGGGAAGGAGGGGGCGCCCCCCTCCTAGTCCAATTCGAACCAGCCCATGGGGGGGCGGCCATCCCTTGAGACCCCTGTCTCCTTTCCCCTAAAGCCCATTAAGGCCCATTACTCTCCCTGGGGGTTCTGGTAACCTCCCAATACTCCGAAAAATACCCGAAACACTTTGGAACCATTCCGGTGTCCGAATATAACCTTCCAATAATTGAATCTTTATGTCTCGACCATTTCGAGACTCCTTGTCATGTCCGTGATCTCATCTGGGACTCCGAACAAACTTCGGTCATCAAATCACATAACTCATAATACAAACCGTCATCGAACGTTAAGCGTGCGGACCCTACGGGTTCAAGAACTATGTAGACATGACCGAGACACATCTCCGATCAATAACCAATAGCGGAACCTAGATGCTCATATTGGCTCCTACATATTCTACGAAGATCTTTATCGGTCAAACCGCATAACAACATACATTATTCCCTTTGTCATCGGTATGTTACTTGCCCGAGATTCGATCGTCGGTATCATCATACCTAGTTCAATCTCATTACCGGCAAGTCTCTTGACTCGTTCCGTAATGCATCATCTCGTAACTAACTCATTAGTCACATTGCTTGCAAGGCTTATAGTGATGTGCATTACAAAGAGGGCCCAGAGATACCTCTCTGTTGCACGGAGTGACAAATCCTAATATCGATCTATGCCAACTCAACGAACACCATCGGAGACACCTGTAGAGCATCTTTATAATCACCCGGTTATGTTGTGACGTTTGATAGCACACAAAGTGTTCCTTCGGTATTCGGGAGTTGCATAATCTCATAGTCAGAGGAACTTGTATAAGTCATGAAGAAAGCAATAGCAATAAAACTAAACGATCATTATGCTAAGCTAATGATGGGTCTTGTCCATCACATCATTCTCTAATGATGTGATCCCGTTCATCAAATGACAACACATGTATATGGCTAGGAAACTTAACCATCTTTGATTAATGAGCTAGTCAAGTAGAGGCATACTAGGGACACTCTGTTTGTCTATGTATTCACACATGTACTAAGTTTTCGATTAATACAATTCTAGCATGAATAATAAACATTTATCATGGTATAAGGAAATATAAGTAACAACTTTATTATTTCCTCTAGGGCATCTTTCCTTCACAATGTTCCACTCAAGTGGAACCATCACCAGCCCAAGACCCACACGCTTCCGAAGAACAAAGTGAAGGCCCTCAACCGAGTGAACCATATCAAGGGCAAGATCAACCTCAAGATGATGGTGAACCACCAGGTGATGCCCAAGGTCTATGTGGCGCTCGAGGATCCGGATTGGCTTAATGCCATGCATGAAGAACTCAACAACTTCGAGCACAACAAGGTGTGGAGATTGGTGCCAAGGCCAACGGAGAACCATAATGTCATTGGAACCAAGTGGATATTCAAGAACAAGCAAGATGCTCATGGATTTATCGTTCGCAACAAGGCTCGTTTGGTAGCACAAGGCTACTCCCAAGTAGAGGGTATCGACTATGGTGAAACCTTTGCTCCCATTGCTCGCCTTGAATCTATTTGGTTGTTGATTGCTTATGCTTCTCTTCATAACTTCAAGTTACAACAAATGGATGTGAAGAGTGCTTTTCTTAATGGTCCTATTAATGAGTTGGTGTATGTCAAACAACCCCCGGGGTTCGAGGATCCCTATTTCCCCGATCATGTGTACCAAATCGATAAGGCACTATATGGCCTTAAATAAGCCCCACGTGCGTGGTATGAGCACCTTACCGAGTTGTTGCAAGATCGTGGGTTTGAAATTGGGAAAATCGACACCACTCTTTTTTACTAAGAAGGTCAAAGGGGAGTTGTTTGTATGCCAACTATATGTTGATGATATTATCTTTGGTTCCCCTAACAAAGGTTTCAATGAGGAATTTGCCGCTCTCATGACCTGGAAGTTCAAGATGTCCATGATGGGAGAGTTGAAGTTCTTTCTCGGGTTTGAAATCAAGCAAAGAAGAGAAGGAACCTTCATCAACCGAGCCAAATATACCCAAGACATGCTCAAGAGATTCAAGCTAAGTGATGTCAAGCCGGCCTCCACTCCAATGCCCGTCAAATGCCAACTTGGCATAGATCCCAATGGTAAACTGGTGGATCAAAAGGTATATCGCTCCATGATTGGCTCCTTGCTTTACCTTTGTGCATCTAGACCGGATATCATGTTGAGTGTGGGAATTTGTGCACGGTTTCAAGCCGCTCCTGAGGAAAGCCACTATGTGGCGGTCAAGCGTATCTTTCGATATTTGGCTCATACCCCAAACTTTGGCTTATGGTACCCAAGAGGAGCTAACTTCAACCTTGTGGGATTTTCGGACTCGGATTGGGCGGGAGACAAAGTGGATAGGAAGTCAACTTCCGGAGGGTGCCAATTCCTTGGTTGCTCTTTGGTGGGTTGGTCTTCTAAGAAGCAAAGTTGTGTGTCTCTCTCGTCCACCGAAGCGGAGTATGTGGCCGCCGGTAGTTGTTGTGCTCAACTTCTTTGGATGAGGCAAACTTTAAAGGATTACGGTGTCATTTGTGACAAAGCGCCTCTTTGGTGTGACAATGAAAGTGCCATCAAGATATCTCTCAACCCGGTGCAACACTTCAAGACGAAGCATATTGAGATTCGATATCACTTTATCTGGGATCATATTAGGCGAGGGGAGATCGAGCTCAACTATGTCAACACTCATGACAACCTTGCAGATATCTTTACGAAGCCCTTGGATGAAGCAAGATTTCGTGAGTTAAGGCATGAGCTAAATATCATTGATTCGAGCAATGTGGCTTGAACCCTTGCACACCCCACCATACTCATATTGATGTCTTGTTTAGGTGTAGGCATGGACATAGGGGGAGTGTTGTTCTCTCAATGAACTCTCCCTCCCCCCATTATGCATAAATTGATCAACTCTTTCACATTAGCCATTTTTATGGTACTTGTGCTTCAAAGACGAGTTTTAGTCATGGGCCCAAGGATAATTCTTCGCGGTGCCATACCAATTGACTCAAACATAGGTGGCTCCGGCCACCGTTCTCTCTTTGGAGAGGTTGTGTTTCGTGTTTGGTCCTTGTTGTCTTTTGACTTTTCCTTTTGTGCCGAGCTTGTGTTTGAGTTGCCTCGTGTGTGAGCTCTTTTGTGTGTCCGATTGCTTGAAGGTTGCGTTGCAAAGGCCGTGTTCTTCTTTTCTTGTTGAAACTTGCACTTTCTTGGGGTTACGGTACTACCGTGGCAAGCCACGGTACTACCGCAGGAGATGGGTTGCCCTGTGCATGCACAGCTGCATCCCAGGCATGGTACTACTGCTTCCATCGCGACAGTAAGTTTTTACTGCCGCTGGAAGAGCGATACTACCGCCCTGCGAGCGGTACTTCCGCCCGGGTAGTACTACCGCGAGGACCCGCGGTACTACCGCGCCGTCGCGAGCGGGTGGGGGTTAAGAGCGGGGCAGGGGGAGTTCCAACTCCCCCATACCCATTCATCTCTTTTCCCCACTCTGTCTCTCTCTCCTGCCCAAGAACGGCACCAGAGGACCTCGCCGGATCTCCGTCTCCGGCCGCTCTCCTCGCATTCCGACCGGTGGGATCGTTCCCCACCAAGCCCTCTTGCCATTGACCCCAGTATGTCCCCTACTCCCTCTCATTTTGTTCAATTCTTGTGCTTCTAGGTCTTGGGGAGATGCATGTGTAGTTCGTGTGATTTTTGGCTAAATCTTTGCAAGAGGAGATTGTAGGAGAGTGCTAGTGCAGTAGATATGCTATTTGGTGTGATACAACAGTGTAGTTTTGATCAACGGTAGTACCGATCTATTTTTTTGGATTTTTCTAGATCCAGAGATGTAATTCTTGTGGGATTTGAACCCGTGCGGTACTACCGCTCCTCCTGGAGCGGTACTACCGCCCGAGGCGCGGAAGTAAAAAATTACTTCCGCTCCAGGCGCGGTACTACCGTGCCACCCCGGAACCGTACTACAGCGGCCCGAGCGACTGTAATTTTTTACATTCGTGCGTTCGCCCGACAACCGTTGCGGTACTTCCGCTCCGCTGGAGCGGTACTACCGTCCGAGGCGCAGAAGTAAAAAATTACTTCCGCTCCAGGCGCGGCACTACCGTGCCACCCCGGCACAGTACTACCGCGGCTCAAGCGGCTGTAATTTTTTACATCCGTGCTCAGGTCCGGTACTATCGTAAAGTTGACAATTACACTATTTTGTCCTTCCAAATCTCATGTATGCTTGTTTCATTTGGTTTTGGCCCTCGTCTTTGCAATAACCCTTCTCGGTTTTCTCGTGTGTGTGTTGTGTGTCATAGGTGGCGGCTCCGGTTCCAATGTCCGGCGCTCGAATCCCAGCCGTGACACAAGCTCGAAGCGCCTGCGCAACCAAGAGGCTCCAGAGGGCTCCAGTGCCCCCAACGCAGAACCAAGTCCTCAGCCACCAACACCAAGGAGCCAACTATGGGCATGGACGAGATACCTCAAGATGAGTTTCTGGTGCGAAGGAAGCTCAACCCTTACGTCAACCCTAGGGAGCTCTCAAGGGGCAATGACCTATTTTGGACCAAGCAACAGAATCTTATCTTCTTGGATGTGATCAAGAGCAAGCAGAACATCTACGTGGATGTGCACTGGATTGACATGGTTCATATGAGGAAGGACATCAACCGGGCATACTTTGGAGAGACTCTGGATCTGATAGAGCAGTTTGGCATTGAGGATTTACTAAAGTTCCACATGGATTTTGACCCAGAGATTGTGGCTCAGTTCTTTTCGTTAGTTCACTTCCATACGGATGAGGAGCGCACCATGAAATGGATGACCAATGGGAAGAGGATGTCTGCTAAGTGGAAGGAGTTCATGGGGATGCTACATGTTCGTGATGAGGGGCTCAATGCGCCCGTTGGCGTTCGCCCACATGCCAACCCCGAGTCGGCCAACAAGAACAAGCTTCAGCCCTACCTTGTTGAGAAGAAGCTTGCCAATGAGAAGAAGACTTGGGTGCTGAATCCATTCCTTGACATCATGCACCGGATCTTCCGCAACACACTTTTTCCTCGCATTGGTGACAAGGATAAGGTGCAAGCTTATATCGTGGACATGATGCTCATTTGTGAGGAAGCGCGTCTCCAACAGACGCAACCACTTGATGTCTCACCCATCATGTGGTGTGAGCTGCAGTTTGCGGTGTTCAACCGTAAGGTGCCCATCTATGGTCCTCACCTGTTTCTCTTGATCTCGAGGACTTGGGAGCAGCTCTATCCCAATGAACAGTTTCTTGCCCCCAACTGGATTCGTCATGAGCCCACAAAGCTATGCATCAAGAGCAAGTGGGCTAACACCACTACCCGAGCTGAGGCAGAGGCTGCTAGGATGGAGGTGGATGAGGATGATTCGAGGAGGAGGAAACTGATGAGGACAGTTCTGATGGATACACTCCTCCCTCTACTGTAACGCCCATGATGCGGCTATATCTCCCACGTGTCGAGGCACGACTTAGAGGCATAACCGCATTGTAGGTATTGTCGCAAGAAGGGTCATCTTCACACAATCCCATGTAATGAACAAAAATGGGATAACGAGAGTTGGCTTACAATCGCCACTTCACACAATACATAAATTAATTCATACATCATCCAAAATCCACACATAGACCGACTACGTTCAAATCCAAATGAAAATAAGATAACCCCAAATGCTAGATCCCCGATCGTCCCAACTGGGCTCCACTATTGATCATCAGGAAAAGAAACATAGTAACGACCAGGTTCCTCGTCGAACTCCCACTTGAGCTCGGTTGCGTCATCTGCACTGGTATCGTCGGCACCTGCAACTGTTTTGGTAGAATCTGTGAGTCACGAGGACTCAGCAATCTCACACCTGCGAGATCAAGACTATTTAAGCTTATAGGAAAGGATGGTGTTATGAGGTGGAGCTGCAGCAGGCACTAAGCATATATGGTGGCTAACATACGCAAATGAGAGCGAGAAGAGAAGCAAAGCAACGGTCGCGAAGCTAGAAATGATCAAGAAGTGATCCTGAAACTACTTACGTTCATTCATAACCCGAATCGTGTTCACTTCCCGGACTCTGCCGAAAAGAGACCATCACGGCTACACACACGGTTGATGTATCTTAATTTAAGTCAAGTGTCAAGTTCTCCACAACCGGACATTAACAAATTCCCATATGCCTCATAACCGCGGGCACGGCTTTCGAAAGATAATACCCTGCAGGGGTGTCCCAACTTAGCCCATTATAAGCTCTCTCACGGTCAACGAAGGATAAACCTTCTCCCGGGAAGACCCGATCAGTCTCGGAATCCCGGTTTACAAGACATTTCGACAATGGTAAAACAAGACCAGCAAAGCCGCCCGAATGTGCCGACAAATCCCGATAGGAGCTGCACATATCTCGTTCTCAGGGCACACCGGATGGGCAAGACATCGGGTTGGCATAGACCCTTGTTTCCCAGGGGGCGCCGGACATCGCCTAGTTTGGGCCAGCACTCAAAGGAGCACTGGTCTGGGGGTTTAAATAAAGATGACCCTCGGGCACGCGAAAACCCAAGGGAAAAAGGCTTAGGTAGGCAAATATAAAACCAAGGTTGGGCCTTGCTGGAGGAGTTTTATTCAAGGCAAACTGTCAAGGGGGTCTCATAAATCACCCAACCGCGTAAGGAACAAAAACTCAAGGAACATAATACCGGTATGACGGAAATTAGGACAGCAAGAGTGGAACAAAACACCAAGCATAAGGCCGAGCCTTCCACCCTTTACCAAATATATAGATGCATTAATTAAATAAGAGATATTGTGATATTCCAAAATATCCATGTTCCAACATGGAACCAACTTCAACTTCACCTGCAACTAGCAACGCTATAAGAAGGGCTGAGCAAAAGCGGTAACTTAGCCAAACAACGGTTTGCTAGGAAAGGATGGTTAGAGGCTTGACATGGAAATATGGGAGGCATGATATAGCAAGTGGTAGGTGGCGCAGCATAGCAATAGAACAAACAACTAGCAAAGCAAAGATAGAAGTGATTTCGAGGGTATGGTCATCTTGCCTGCAAGGTTCTTAGAGTTGTCGAAAGCTTGATCCTCGTAACCGTACTCAACAGGTTCCTTGTTCATGAACTCGTCTCCCGGCTCTACTCACAGCAAGAACACAAGCAATGGAACCACAATCAATCACGGGAAATGCACAAGCAACATGATGCAATGCATGCATGATATGCGAGATATGATATGCGATGCGTATGCATGCTCCGGAAGAAAAAGGATGAACAAGGCAGTAACTTGGCAAACCAAGTATGCCACTGGAAAGATGAGATGATTTCGGTCGAAATCGATATAAAGATCACCGGAAACGGATGCACGGTTTGCAAATGGCAAGCAAAACAAGAATGACACGATTCTGCGATTAACAGCATGATAGCACTTAGAATACATAAGTAACTATGCTACAGCACCCCAACATAGCAACAAAGCATATGACCGTAATCTACAGGAGATGCTTGACAAAATATGAACACTGAGCTACGGCTATATCACACAATAACAGGTTCAAACAAGCATGGCAAAAGTGCAAAAGATATCAGCTTGACAGACTTGGTGAAAATACTGAACATGGTTGAAACAGCATCAGGTAGCAATGTTCAGAGCAAGTAAAAAACATGCTAAAGGAACTTAACATAGCAGACCAAGGCATGGCATGCATCTAATAAATTCATAGAACAAAAGTCCCTTACTGACCATGAGCAAAAAACCACGAGAAGATATGATGGCACCCATGTAAACATAGCAAGTTTCGTTAACAGGTTTCAGACTTGGCAGAAAACAGAACATGACATTCACAGCATTATGAAGGCATCTTTGTGAGCTCGATAAACTCACCACAAAGCAATGCATGACAAAACAAGCATACCTACAGTAAGATGGCATGTTTATGAAGCTAACCATAGCAAGATCAAGTACATAGCATGTATGGATAACCTACAACAACCTTGGCAAAATTGAATATCATGTTAACAATCTGCCAGGAATATTTTATAGCAAAAGTAGAGCAAGATTAAGACATGTTAGGGCACTCCATAATTGCAAACAGGGGCACAGATGAATAGAGCACAACTATATCTACAAAATATCCTTACTGAACATACTAAAAAAAGCATGGATCTCACTGTAGACACATGGATACATGGCAACAAAATAACAGCACGTAACAGACTTTTGCTAAGTCCCTGAAAACAGAAACATCACGAAGCCTAGTTTGCATGCTTGTGCTAGTCACCACATAGATCATAAAAATACATGGCATACACCTCTGTAAATATGGCATGGCATACATCCAAACACATGTAGAGCTCATGCCCAAACGATGCACACATCAAATGCAACAAAAATAACAAAACACCTAGTTCTGATAAGTAACAGCAGTAAACATCATATAGCACTATTGCGCCAGAGAGTTGGGCATCAAGATGAACTCAAACGAGCATGGCACAATGGAACAAAATGAAGAACATCTCGTGATGAACATTTCGATATATCGTGCACACAAAACGGAGCAGTATGCAAGGAGATATGCCACTATGAATAATGCAACATAATGTAATAATTCGGGGACTTGGAGGAATTTTCGCGGTCAACCTCTCCTAGATCTGGCACGCGAACCGAGGCGGGGTGCCTCGTCGGAGTTGCACCGGAGACACGGCCGGAGGAGAGGGAGACGCGGTCGGAGGTCGGGGAAGCCGCGGGTGCGGGCGGCGGCGCCGGCAGGAGGTCGGAGGAGGCGGCGGTCGCGGGTGCTCGGGCGGCGGGGAAGCCACGGGTGCGGGCGGTGGCGCCGATGCGCGCGGCCGGCGGGCTGCGGCGGCGGCCGGGAACGGCGGCGGCGGCGGGGAGCCGCGGTGACGAGGCGGCGGGGACGGGCGACGGGCAGCAGGGACGCGCGAGGGCGTGGGGCGGACTGGAGGCGAGCGGGCCCGCGGGCCGGCGATGGGCTCGGCGGGCCGTGCGGCGGCGGGTGGCGGCGGTGATAGGTGTCGTGCGGCGATAGGCTCAGCGCGGCGGCGGCGATTCGTCCGGCGCGGAGTGGACGCGTCCGGCGGCGGAGAGGGAGCGGGGCTAGGGTTTCGGGACCCGAAATTTCGGAGGGGATCACATATTTATAGGTAGAGGGAGCTAGGAGATTCCAAATGGAGTGCGGTTTTCGCCCACACGATCGTGATCGAATGGCCGAGAGCATGGAGGTGACTTACGTGTTTTATAGGACTGTTAGGAGGGCGTTTTGCTGCAACACACAAAAGGACTTTGCGATTACCCGGTTAACCGTTGGAGCGCCAAACGGCCTCCAAATGAAACGAAACTTGACAGGTGGTCTACCGGTGGTGTACCAAGGCCACTTGAAAAACCTCGGTCCATTCCGAGAATGTTTAACACCCGCTCACGAAAAAAACAAGAGGGGTGCGCCGGTGCGTGTGGGAGTGCCGGATTGCAAAACGGACAACGGGGAAATGCTCGGACGCATGAGACGAACACGTATGCAAATGAGATGCGCATGATGACATGATATGAGATGCATGACATGAACAAAATGCAAAACGAAAGACAAAACCCGACCACGAAGGGAATATCATAACACATAGCCGAAAATGGCAAGAGTTGGAGTTACAAATATGGAAAGTTACATCTGGGGTGTTACAACACTCCACCACTACGAGAGGATCTCGTCCCGAGATCTAGGACTGAAAAAACTCTGGATATTCGGAACGGAGGTGGTCCTCGCGTTCCCAGGTGGCTTCTCGGTCTGAATGGTGCGACCACTTCACTTTCAGGAACATGATTGACTTGTTGCGAGTCTTGCGCTCAGTTTCTTCAAGAATAGCAACGGGGTGCTCATGATAGGACAGATCTTCTTGGAGGTCAATCTCTTCGAAGTTGATGGTGCACTCAGGAGTCTTGAAACACTTGCGAAGCTGTGACACGTGGAACACATCGTGCACGTTCGCGAAGTTGGAGGGAAGCTCAAGTTGATAGGCGAGATCGCCTCTTTTGCCAATGATCTTGAAAGGACCCACGTATTTAGGGGCAAGCTTCCCTTTGATACCGAAGCGACGAGTGCCTTTCATTGGAGAGACGCGGAGGTAGACATGGTCTCTGATCTCGAAAGCCACATCACGGTGCTTGCTATCATAGTAACTCTTTCTGGCGCGATTGCGCGGCTTTGAGATTTTCACGGATGACTTTACACATTTCTTCAGCCTCTGTGATTAAGTCATTGCCAAGAAGTTGGCGTTCACCAGTCTCTGACCAATTAAGAGGAGTACGGCACTTTCTGCCATAGAGAATCTCGAATGGGGCCTTGCCCGAACTCGCTTGGAAGCTGTTGTTGTAGGAGAATTGGGCATATGGAAGACAATCTTCCCACTTCATGACAAAAGAAATGACACAAGCCCTGAGCATATCTTCAAGGATTTGATTGACTCGCTCGACTTGGCCACTATTTTGAGGATGGAAAGCTATGCTGAAGCGAATGTTGGTGCCCATGGCCTTCTGGAAGGAGTCCCAGAACTTAGAAGTGAAGATGCTTCCATGATCTGAAGATATCAATTGTGGAATGCCGTGCAAGGAGACAATCCTGGAGGTGTATAGCTCTGCCAACTGAGCTGCTGTGATAGATTCTTTGATTGGAAGGAAATGAGCCACTTTAGTAAGCTTGTCAATGACAACGAAGATAGCATCATTTCCGCGCTTGGACTTGGGAAATCCAGTCACGAAGTCCATTACGATATGATCAAACTTCCATTCTGGTATAGCAAGAGGTTGGAGGAGACCAGCTGGTCGTTGGTGTTCTGCTTTCACCCTTCGACAGACATCACATTCATTCACGAATTGAGCGATTTCTCGCTTCATTCGAGTCCACCAATACGACTGCTTGATGTCATGATACATCTTCGTACTTCCAGGATGAATGGAAAGAAGAGAATTGTGCGCCTCGTTCATAATGACTTTCCTTAGATCACCTTTAGGAACCACAATCCGGTCCTCGAAGAATAAAGTGTCTCTGTCATCAATGCGATAGCACTTGTATTTGGAAAGACCCTTGTCAATACCACGTTTCACCTTCTTCACCATGGTATCCAGGAGTTGTGCCTCACGAATTTCATCTTCCAAAGTAGGACAGACTAAGAGGTTGGCAAGAAAGCCTTGAGGAACAACTTGGAGATTCAGCTTGCGGAAAGCTTCACAAAGATCCGGTTGGAAGGGCTTGAGAATTAAGTTGTTGCAATAAGCCTTCCTGCTCAAAGCATCTGCAATGACTTTGGCCTTGCCTGGAGTATATTCAATACTCGGATTGTACTCTTGAATCATCTCGACCCATCGAGTCTGCCTGAGGTTGAGGTTGGGCTGAGTGAAGATGTACTTGAGACTCTTGTGATCGGTGAATATGTCCACTTTTCTTCCCAACACGAGATGTCTCCATGTTATTAATGCATGGACAACTGCCGCCAACTCAAGATCGTGAGTGGGGTAGTTCTTTTCGTTGGGCTTCAACTGGCGAGAGGTATAGGCCACAACTTTCTTCTCTTGCATTAACACAACACCGAGACCTTGAAGAGAAGCATCACAGAAAACTTCGAATGGCTTGGATTTGTCAGGAGGAGTTAAGACAGGAGCTGTGACGAGTTTCTCTTTGAGAGTGTTGAAAGCAACGTCACACTCAGGAGTCCAGACATACTTCACATCCTTCTGGAGGAGGTTGGAAAGAGGCTTTGCAATCTTAGAGAAATTCTCAACGAATCTTCGGCAATAGCTTGCAAGACCAAGGAAACTGCGAAGCTGCTTGACATTCTGAGGAGGTTCCCAATTCACAATTGCAGACACCTTCTCGGGATTAACAGCGATGCCCTTGGCAGAGATGATATGACCAAGGTAAAGCACTTCATCAAGCCAAAACTCACATTTGGAAAACTTCGCACAGAATTGATACTCTCTGAGCTTGTCGAGCACCAATCGTAAATGTTTGGCATGATCCTTCTTATTCTTGGAGAAGACCAAGATATCATCGAGATACACCAGTACGAATTCATTGGTATAGGGGTTGAAGATGAAGTTCATCATTCGAGAGAATGTTGGAGGAGCATTAACAAGGCCGAAAGACATGACAGTATATTCATAAGAACCAAAGCTTGTTCTGAATGCTGTCTTGGGAATATCTTCTTCACGAATGCGAATCTGATGATAACCCATACGAAGGTCAAGCTTGGAGAAAACTTTAGCACCTTTAAGTTGCTCGAATAGCTCATTGATGTTGGGAAGTGGATACTTGTTCTTGATTGTCTTCTTGTTCAATGGACGGTAGTCGACACAAAGTCGGTCCGTGCCATCCTTTTTCTGGACAAAAAGAACACCACAACCCCATGGAGATGAACTCGGTCTGATCAAACCCAGACGCTCTTGTTCATCGAGCTGTTTCTTCAATTCCTTCAGCTCCTTGGGTCCAAGCTTGTAAGGACGCTTGCAAACGGGTTCCGTGCTAGGCTCTAGATTGATAACGAACTCAACTGGCCGGTGAGGGGGCATACCCGGAAGCTCTTCTGGAAAGACGTCTTGGTACTCACAAACGACTGGAATTTGAGAAATAGCATCCAACTCGCCCTTCTCATTGAAAGAAAACAACCGAATGGTTTCATCACGAGCGGCATAGATGATAACAACCTCAGAAGAGTGTGTCAATTTAATTTCCCTGGCAGCACAATCAAGTTGAGCCTTGTGCTTAGAAAGCCAGTCCATCCCGAGAATTAGATCAATATCCGAGTCACCAAGAACCATTGGAGAAGATAAAAATTTATAGTTGCCCATCTTGGTAGAAACATCCAGAGCCATCATTTTGGTATTCATGAATAAGCCCAGAGAGGAAACCGCTATCGGCTTAGACAGATCCACAGTATGCAAATTGTTCATGGATGCAAAAGGTCTTGATATGAAAGAAATAGATGCACCAGTATCAAATAATACTTTTGCAGGAATATCATTAACTGAGAGATTACCCATTATCACATCAGTAGATTCCTCCGCTTGAGCTGCATTCATCATGTTCACCTTTGCAGACTTGGGATTATGCTTGACCACTGCATTGCTGGAAGATCTCACAGGAGGAGGAGGCGGAAGGCGCCTTTGGTTGAAGCACTTGTTAGCATAGTGACCTTTCTGCTGACACTTGTTGCATGTCACCTCCGAGAGTGGACGATGATAAGGAGCATTCGACTTTGGAGCTTGATTCTGAGACTTGTTCTGATAGCCAGGGTTGGGTGGGTGGGAAGATCCATGGCCACCTTTGTTCTTCTGCTGGAAAGGCTGACGAAACGGAGGAGGAGGAGGCAACCAGAACTTCTGTTGCTTAGCAGCCACTAGTGAGGAAGAAGAAGACTGAACTGCGTCCCTGACTCTCTTCTTAGAAGCCTCACACTTGAGCTGAGCAGCCTCTTGTTTCAGTGCCATATTGTAGAAATCATCATACTTGGTCGGCTCAAAAAGCACGAGAGGTAATTGCAAATCTTCTCTAAGGCCACCTCTGAATTGATAGATCATGCTCTTTTCATCAGGAACGTCTTGCTTAGCGAAGCGAGCGAGTTTCTGAAACTGGGTATTATATTGATACACGGACATGCTGCCTTGCTTGAGATTGCGGAACTCCTCACGCTTGCTCTCAACAACACTTTGTGGAATGTGGTGAGCTTTGAAGTCTCGGCGGAAATCATCCCAGGTAATCACACGACCTCCTCTGGAATCTTTGTATTGTTGATACCACTCGGCAGCTTGATCCTTGAGTTGAAAAGAAGCGAACTTGACAAAATCCTCAGGCCTGACATTGCTACATTCAAAATGCTTGTTGATGTCCACGAGCCAATCATCGGCGTCTGTGGCCTCGGCACAGTAGCTGAAAGACTTCGGCTGATTTGCGAGGAACTGGTTGAGGGTAGCGAAGTGAGGCTGATTGTTGCCTTGGCCTTGATTTCCTTGATTGCCTTGCCCTTGGGTGCGTTCTTATAAGAGTTGCAAAATCATCTGAGCATTGGCGTTGGTGGCTGCCATGATAGCTTGCCATGCCTCCGGAGGCGGTGGTGGTGGCGGAGGATTCGCCTGACTCCCCTCATTGCGTTTCGGATTCTGACGCGTTGGCGGAGCCATCCTGAAGAGGGTGACATCCGTTAGCATCTTGATGGACAGATAGGCAAATTGAATCAACGGATAGAAATTGCAACATATAGTCTTCACAATAAACATTCGAACGAGGATGAACGAATGAATTCCATAGTAAATCATCACACTTCCATAAGGTGAGAAGCCACTTGATAAAGGGTTGATGATTAAAATAACAAGGTACGACTGGAACAAATAAGTGGTAAGGATTACCCAATCGCAAACCAAATATCTGCGGGAAGAAATGCTAAGAGCTACTTGAATCCCACCTATAAACTCCCGAAACTTTCTGGTTATGCAATCTGGTGTTGGGGATACAGGGGACACAAAATATATCACCCAAACTAGCAATCCCTAGATCCAGCTGTATCCATCCGTCAACACATAACCAAGAAACCTTCGGAAATCGTGTACCTCAACCTTCGAAAAGCATCCGTTATACGAGTTATGGCAATACTCCCGAACTCCCGCCCCAGTACTGGGTGGCGTCGAGGTGATCTCACCAACAGCTGCATAAAAGAGATTTTCGATGTCGGCGAAACTCAGGTATTCCAGAACTGCAACGATAAAATTGTGACGACAACACCACGGAGCTCAACTCCCCGGGACACTGCCACAACCCCTAAATGTCAGGAGGCACCAAGAACAATGTTCTCGTCACAAAACCATCGAAACGATTCCAAGATACCCGCGTAATCCTAAAAAAATAGTGAAATTTGAGGAGAGAAGAGTCAAAACTTCTACGTCAGGAGGCCTCACCAGAGCGACTAAGGGACTGAGGAGTAAAAAGAATCCTACTCTCCGATATATATAATCCTAAGACTCAAAACATTTTTGTTCTAGACTCAACAATGCCAGCGATTTGATCAAGCAGGGGGCTCCTAAGTCGGGGATGGCTCTGATTACCAACTTGTAACGCCCACGATGCGGCTATATCTCCCACGTGTCGAGGCACAACTTAGAGGCATAACCACATTGTAGGTATTGTCGCAAGAAGGGTCATCTTCACACAATCCCATGTAATGAACAAGAATGGGATAACGAGAGTTGGCTTACAATCGCCACTTCACACAATACATAAATTAATTCATACATCATCCAAAATCCACACATAGACCGACTACGGTCAAATCCAAATGAAAATAAGATAACCCCAAATGCTAGATCCCCGATCGTCCCAACTGGGCTCCACTACTGATCATCAGGAAAAGAAACATAGTAACGACCACGTTCCTCGTCGAACTCCCACTTGAGCTCGGTTGCGTCATCTGCACTGGTATCGTCGGCACCTGCAACTGTTTTGGTAGAATCTGTGAGTCACGAGGACTCAGCAATCTCACACCCGCGAGATCAAGACTATTTAAGCTTATAGGAAAGGATGGTGTAATGAGGTGGAGCTGCAGCAGGCACTGAGCATATATGGTGGCTAACATACGCAAATGAGAGCGAGAAGAGAAGCAACGCAACGGTCGCGAAGCTAGAAATGATCAAGAAGTGATCCTGAAACTACTTACGTTCATTCATAACCCGAACCATGTTCACTTCCCGGACTCCGCCGAAAAGAGACCATCACGGCTACACACACGGTTGATGTATATTAATTTAAGTCAAGTGTCAAGTTCTCTACAACCGGACATTAACAAATTCTCCATCTGCCTCATAACCGCGGGAACGGCTTTTGAAAGATAATACCCTGCAGGGGTGTCCCAACTTAGCCCATTATAAGCTCTCACGGTCAACGAAGGATAAACCTTCTCCCGGGAAGACCCGATCAGTCTCGGAATCCCGGTTTACAAGACATTTCGACAATGGTAAAACAAGACCAGCAAAGCCGCCCGAATGTGCCGACAAATCCCGATAGGAGCTGCACGGATCTCGTTCTCAGGGCACACCGGATGGGCAAGACGTCGGGTTGGCATAGACCCTGGTTGCCCAGGGGGCGCCGGACATCGCCCAGTTTGGGCCAGCACTCGAAGGAGCACTGGTCCGGGGGTTTAAATAAAGATGACCCTCGGGCTCGCGAAAAACCAAGGGAAAAAGGCTTAGGTAGGCAAATGTAAAACCAAGATTGGGCCTTGCTGGAGGAGTTTTATTCAAGGTGAACTGTCAAGGGGGTCCCATAAATCACCCAACCGCGTAAGGAACGCAAACTCAAGGAACATAATACCGGTATGACGGAAACTAGGACGGCAAGAGTGGAACAAAACACCAGGCATAAGGCCGAGCCTTCCACCCTTTACCAAATATATAGATGCATTAATTAAATAAGAGATATTGTGATATTCCAAAATATCAATGTTCCAACATGGAACCAACTTCAACTCCACCTGCAACTAGCAACGCTATAAGAAGGGCTGAGCAAAAGCGGTAACTTAGCCAAACAACTGTTTGCTAGGAAAGGATGGTTAGAGGCTTGACATGGCAATATGGGAGGCATGATATAGCAAGTGGTAGGTAGAGCAGCATAGCAATAGAACGAACATCTAGCAAAGCAAAGATAGAAGTGATTTCGAGGGTATGGTCATCTTGCCTGCAAGGTTCTCAGAGTTGTCGAAAGCTTAATCCTCGTAAGCGTACTCAACAGGTTCCTCGTTCACGAACTCGTCTCCCGGCTCTACCCATAGCAAGAACACAAGCAATGGAACCACAATCAATCACGGGAAATGCACAAGCAACATGATGCAATACATGCATGATATGCGAGATATGATATGCGATGCGTATGCGTGCTCCGGAAGAAAAAGGATGAACAAGGCAGTAACTTGGCAAACCAAGTATGCCACTGGAAAGATGAGATCATTTCGGTCGAAATCGATATAAAGACCACCGGAAACGGATGCACGGTTTGCAAATGGCAAGCAAAACAAGAATGACACGATTCTGCGATTAACAACATGATAGCACTTAGAATACATCAAGTAACTATGCTACAGCACCCCAACATAGCAACAAAGCATATGACCGTAATCTACAGGAGATGCTTGACAAAAGATGAACACTGAGCTACGGCTAGATCACAAAATAACAGGTTCAAACAAGCATGACAAAAGTGCAAAAGATATCAGCTTGACAGACTTGGTGAAAATACTGAACATGGCTGAAAGAGCTTCAGGTAGCAATGTTCAGAGTAAGAAAACAACATGCTAAAGGAACTTAACATAGCAAAACAAGGCATGGCATGAATGTACTAAATTCATAGAACAAAAGTCCCTTACTGACCATGAGCCAAAAAGGAACAAAAGATATGATGGCACCCATGTAAACATAGCAAGTTTCATTAACAGGTTTCAGACTTGGCAGAAAACAGAACATGGTATTCACAGCATTATGAAGGCATCTTTGTGAGCTCGATACACTCATCACAAAGCAATGCATGACAAAAAAAGCATACCTACAGTAAGATGGCATGTTTATGAAGCTAACCATGGCAAGATCAAGTACATATCATGTATGGATCAACTACAACAACCTTGGCAAAATTGAATATCATGTTAACAATCTGCCAGGAATATTTTATAGCAAAAGTAGAGCAAGATTAAGACATGTTAGGGCACTCCATAATTGCAAACAGGGGCACGGATGGATTGAGCACAACTATATCTACAAAACATCCTTATTGAACATACTCAAAAAAAGCGTGGATCTCACTGTAGGCACATGGACACATGGCAACAAAATAACAGCAGGTAACAGACAGCAAAGTCCCTGAAAACAGAAACATCACGAAGCCTAGTTTGCATGCTTGTGCTAGTCACCACATAGATCACAAAAATACATGGCATACACCTCTGTAAATATGGCATGGCATACATCAAAACACATGTAGAGCTCATGCCCAAAAGATGCACACATCAAATGCAACAAAAATAACAATACACCAAGTTCTGATAAGTAACAGCAGTAAACATCATATAGCACTCTTGCGCCAGAGAGTTCGACATTAAGATGAACTCAAACGAGCATGGCACAATGGAACAAAATGAAGAGCATCTCGTGATGAACATTTTGATATATCGTGCATGCAAAACGAAGCAGTATGCAAGGAGATATGTCATGATGAATAATGCAACATAATGTAATAATTTGGGGACTTGGAGGAATTTTCGGGGTCAACCTCTCCCAGATCTGGCACGCGAACCGAGGCGGGGCGGCTCGCCAGAGTTGCACCGGAGACATGGCCGGAGGAGAGGGAGACGCGGTCGGAGGTCGGGGAAGCCGCGGGTGCGG
>NC_057799.1:531287509-531291415 GCF_018294505.1 Triticum aestivum
GGCGGGTGGTGGCGGTGACAGGTGTCGCGCGGCGATAGGCTCGGCGCGGCGGCGGCGATTCGTCCGGCGCGGAGTGGACGCGTCCGGCGGCGGAGAGGGAGCGGGGCTAGGGTTTCAGGACCCAAAATTTCGAAGGGGGTCACATATTTATAGGTAGAGGGAGCTAGGAGACTCCAAATGGAGTGCGGTTTTCGCCCACACGATCGTGATCGAACGACCGAGATCATGGAGGTGACTTAGGTGGGTTATAGGACTGTTAGGAGGGTGTTTTTGCTGCAACACACAAAAGGACTTTGCGGTTACCCGGTTAACCGTTGGAGCGTCAAACAGCCTCCAAATGGAACGAAACTTGACAGGTGGTCTACCGGTGGTGTACCAAGGCCACTTGACAAACCTCGGTCCATTCCGAGAACGTTTAACACCCGCTCATGAAAAAAAACAATAGGGGTGCGCCGGTGCGTGTGGGAGTGCCGGATTGCAAAACGGACAACGGGGAAAATGCTCGGACGCATGAGACAAACACATATGCAAATGTGATGCGCATGATGACATGATATGAGATGCATGACATGAACAAAATGCAAAACGAAAAACAAAACCCGACCACGAAGGGAATATCATAACACATAGCCGAAAATGGCAAGAGTTGGAGTTACAAATATGGAAAGTTACATCCGGGGTGTTACATCTACTGAGCCCACTTGGGCTAAGAAGCTCAAGGCCAAGATGAAGGTTCTGTTCTGCATGCAGGCCAAGGGTCAGTATCGGGCTCATGTGAACGCCAAGATGGCTCGTCGTTGCGACAAGGCCATTATGAGGCAGGTTGGCCTTGAGGTCCAGGATGGCTCTGAGGAGAGGATCACAGATGAGGAGCAGTGGGCCAGACTACACTGCCGGTGGAGCGAGTCAGAGGAGGAGACTGGTATTCCATCTACATCCCGTGCTGCTGAGGAGTCTCCGGAGGAGGAGCATGACTGGTGATGCCTTGGAGTTCTGCCACTACCTGTGTCGTAGGTGTTCTCTCTGCCTTTTTGGTGTCTCGATGCCAAAGGGGGAGAGAGTGTAGGATTTGTGAGTCTTGTGTCGAGTGTGTTGCTTTGCTTTCGCTCTGTTGAACCTTTATTTGCTTTGGCTTGTGCTCGTGTGAGTTTAGGAGTCTATCATATGGTGTAAGACAAATGTCCTCAGCTTATCTTACTGTCTTCCTATTATCTAGTAGATTGTGAGCCTTTTATGTCTTGTGCCCTTTATTACATGCTCACATCCATATCTTGCCTCCATGCTTAGTGTTATTCACATTGTTGCAAGAATTGCCTTGTTTATAAAATATAGGGGGAGTGTTGATCCTAGTATGTGTGTCGTGCAGTCCAAAGCATGTCTATAGAGTGCACACATCTAGGGGGAGCCTGTCTATATTTTATAGATATTGGGTTTGCTTATGTTTCATTTTATATCCCTATGTGCAAATCCCGTATTGTCATCAATCCACCAAAAAGGGGGAGACTGTAAGGGCATATTTCTCCCTGAGTGGTTTTGGTGATTGATGACAATGCTTTTGCGGACTAATCGTGTGCATTGAGCATTTCAGATATCTCATGTATAGGCACAAGATGATTTGGTGCCCCTCGGAGCCTATCGAAGACGGCATTTCTCTATGTTTCTTTTCGGCGGATTTGAGTCGTAGGAAAGCCATACTATTAAGAGGGGGCCCGCTTTGGAAAGGTTAGGGTGGAATCATCACGTACACATCTGTTCCTTTGCACCACCTTTCCTTGCTTCATTGGAGCACCGGTTGTTCCCCTTGTCGTTGCGAAGATGAAGGCCTCTTAGTGCTACTGGTTTGCGGCATGCGGTAGTACTGCTCAAGGGAGCAGTAGTACCACAGCTGGCCACGGTAGTACCGCCCAAGGCAGCGGTAGTATCGCAAGTGCAATAGTACCGCTCCTAGCATGCGGTAGTACCGTGGCCTCTGGCCCAGCACTATGGCATGAGCGGATGTAGGGGCGGAAGTAATTTTTTTTACTTCCGCACCCTATGCGGTAGTACCACTCCCTATGAGTTGTAGTACCGTGCCGGATTTTTGCACTGACCGAAACTCGGCGGAAGTAGCCATGGATGTAATTTTATTAGTCCGTGCTTTCCCAGCCCAGGATGAGCCCTGCCTTGCGGTAGTACCGCAAGGGCACGCGGTAGTACCGCTCCGACGGTTCTACCGCTCGCTGCCTTGTGCAACAGGGCCTCACCTGGCTCATGCCGCGTGAGCGGTAGTACCGCACCACCCAGCGGTAGTACCGCAAGCCTGTGCGGTAGTACCGCATGTCGCGGGCTGAGTAGGTGGGTAATGGTTGGATTTTTCCTCTCACTATATAAGGGGGGTATTCTTGCCCAAGTTGACTACCTCTTCCTTTCCCAAGCTCCATTTTTGCTCAAAGCTCCATTTTCGCCCGATCTCTCTCCCTAGCCAATCAAACTTGTCGATTTTCTAGGGATTGGTTGAGAAGGCCCCGATCTACACTTCCACCAAGAGAAATTTGATTCCCCCAGTAATCCCTTGCGGATCTTGTTGCTACTGGGTGTTTGAGCACCCTAGACGGTTGAGGTCACCGCGGAGCCATATTCCATTGTGGTGAAGCTTCGTGGTGTCGTTGGGAGCCTCCAATTAAGTTGTGGAGATTGCCCCAACCTTGTTTGTAAAGGTTCGGTCGCCGCCTCCAAGGGCACCAATAGTGGAATCACGGCATCTCGCATAGTGTGAGGGCGTGAGGAGAATACGGTGGCCCTAGTGGCTTCTTGGGGAGTCTTGTGAGCCAATTATCCTCCCAAACTCAAGTATTCTTTCTCGTTCCAATACGCTTCCCAAGCCCCAACTTAAGAGTGTATCTTCCTTCTATGATAGCTCGCCATACTTGGCTCGAAGAGGTGCCCAATTCTGCATCATGTAAGTCCATACCCCGGAAAATATACAACTATTAAAATCTTACCACTTAGAGTTTTCTTATCTTGTAGCAGCCTCCATGCTTGTTTTGCTAGCATCGCTAGATTGAAGAGCTCAATACCTCTAAAGCCCAGTCCACCCATATATTTCGGTTGCGTCATCTCTGCCCATGAGACCCAAGCCACTTTTCATTCTCCCACTTTCCTTGCAACCTTCCTTGAGGTAGAGTCAAGCTCTCGAAAATTTTGATGGGTTAATTATCCCCTCATTACAATCACCCTTATAGGTGGCTCTCCCACATTCCTTGCAACCTTCTCCGCCAGTGCCTTCTTCCTCATAGGATCATCTGGTATTTCTTGAATTCTGGCCCAAACTAGAATCTTGTCCAATTTATATTCCTCAACATTACTAAATCCATCATATTCTTGCAACACAACCGCAGAACCCAAAACAGCCATGGGCCTCCGTCCATGACACCTTTCCAGTCACCCAAACAACTAAGCTAGACAATAAACAGGTTTGCCCCCATATTCTTTAAGGTAATGTGATGCCCCGACGCCCATGTAGTGCGCATCGCATTGAAAAGAACAGTGTGACTAAAAGTCATTGTCGTATGAACTCTGAAAATTGCCAGCCAACAGACATCATTGGTCAGATCCTCAAGTTCCACGGAAAAATCAAGATCGGTCTCTTCCTCTCCACACAAATTCAAACCCTGGAACCGATCTTCCAATATCGGCTCCGGTCCCCAATCAACTTCATCCTTCTCATATTCAGGACGCTTCCTGTCACCCTAACACCCTCTCTCCCGCACCACTAGTTTCAGCCTATTCCCGATCCGGCACATCCTTCTTCACCTACTCTACCATCCGCCCTAATTCACCGTCTACATCATCTTCCTTCCTTTCTCCGTCTCCGCCACCATCTACCACTGGTGGACCAGCCATGCACTCATCCGCCCGGAGGCTTCT
>NC_057799.1:531291640-531307146 GCF_018294505.1 Triticum aestivum
TCCTACTAATCGATAGGTTTTCTTTCCGAAGAGGAGGATTACCGACCTCTGCATCAAGCGATGTATACGATCATTTATTAAAACGAATCAAGTATCAAAGTGCCAAGAACATCTCAGGTAGCCAAACAAAGACAAGAAACAAAACGAAAAGGCACAACCGACAAAAATAGGACATCATTCCTACATGCAAATCCTATTATTGAACGGCCAAAAAAACTAATCGATGGGTGATTTAAGGATTAGAATCCTCGGTCTCCTCTGCTGCTGCGGCCCCTGGCCTGGAGGAAGGCTGGTTCGTCGCCAAGGGCCAGACCCAGAAGGGCTTCAAGAGATGCATGGGGTTCTTATTTTTTATGAACTGTTTATGGGTTGAAATAGTACAGTGCCGCTGTCCCAGCGTCAACAGTAGTATAATTGTATTGTTTGTTCTCCTCTCGAACTCGGAAGCATTTGATGGAGCATCCGCACCAACTGTGCAACATGACAAATTGGGTTTCTTGGTGCTCCGTCGGAAGCTGCACTACTGAAGCAGTGGTACCCGATCCCATCCCGCCGGGGCTCCACCGGCACTACCGATGCACACCACCCGACCACCGTCTCCTCCTCGGTTGACGCGTCTCCCTCCACTGAGGCTGGCGATGCCGGCCGGCCGCGCGCTTTGTCCAGCCCGGTGCGCCAAGAGGCAAATGCCAAGAGCAATCATACGCAGGCCACACCTTGGGGCTCCGGAAGCGGCAGACAGACAGAGAACCTGATGGCATTTGTTTACTCTGCTTTCTCAGCTTATCGTGCATGGACACATCCCTGCGTCTCTAGCGCCTGCTGGCACCGGCGGGCACCAATGATGGATGGATGTTGCTCAAGAGGAATCAACGTACGAGTAGTGTATCCGCGGACATACATGTTTGTTTGTTTTTCTACCTAGAAAGGGTCGTCCCTGAATAAAATAGCTCTCGCTTTTAGGGATACCAAGCACTAAACTGAGCATACAGATTACACAGGATTAGTATATGAAGACAACGAATTTCGCATCAAGTATTAATGCAGTACACTTAACCGAGAACGGCAAAATTGCCACTTGCCGGAAGGAACAAGTGCTCGCTTACATTACAGGAAAGGCGTTCCGTTAGCAACCAAATCAGTAAAAGTGCCTTTCCTGGCCCCATGCTCATCGTCCAAGGTGATCAAACTCTATCCGCACAACCGACGAGCGAAAGCTCCCACAATCCTAATAAGAGAAATACAGTTGCTCATGTTTGAGACTCGAGAGCAAAATGAAGCCAAACACCTACTCCTTTAATCAGAGAAAACCCCAAGCCAGAACCACGGCTGATCAATATTCACTGCCAGAAAACTGTACTTTTCCCCACAGCCAGAAAATAGGTCACCGCGGTCCGCAAGGCAGCTTCTGGCAGTGAGTAGTACTAGATAGATAGATAGATACAACCATGTTAGCTAATTGGGGTGTGCCACCTCAATTAGCTGCTACTATCTCCGCTTTGGATTCGGTCATCATCCGCTTGCCTGCTTGTTTACTGATCCTAGACCGCGGTAGCAAGTTGTAGAGTGATCCCGTTCCAGTCTTATCACCTCCATTCTACCGTGTCCACACGCTTTTGGAATTTTGTTCGCTGCACAGATCGACCATACACTTGCTGATCTTTTCTTCCTGGAAAAACAAATATACTCCGTGACCTTTTCTAGAAAAATAATATACTTTGATGCTGATTGCTGGTCCTTTTTCTTTTGATTAAAGCCGCTGGGCGAGCATCGAATTCCCCCGTACCATCAGAAAGCAGAGGCCTTCATTTCCATGCCTGGCTTAAAAAATAGTGCGTGCGCTCCTTAAATTCTTTGCTGGCTCTTTCTTTACGTCGTCCTTGGACCTTGGGGTGAGTTGTTGAGACTAGCTAGACTAGACTGAGCTACATGCACGGCAGAGAGTGGCCCAAATGGAAGGACGGACGGAGGAGAAAATATCTAGCAAAAGGAAACCTATACCATAAGAAAAAGAAGATTTGTTTCCTTTTCTTTTGTTTGCGTAGATATGCATTCTGTGATGGGTATCGTGAAAAATCACACAGGACGTGTATATATACGGTTATCGAGGCCCAAGACAGTCCCCTAAAAGTTGGCACACAAGACAAAGTAGCAGATAAGCGAAGGGTTAGACTTCTTTGGGCCATGCATATCATCTGGACTGCGTCTGATCTAAGTATGTATCGGTGTAAAAGTTCTCAACTAACACGAGGAAATTAGTTATAGCCGCATGAAGAACACCACTGAAGAACACAGGTGTAACAGAAAGAGACTGAACGAACAGGGAGGTGAAGATTTGCACGTACTAGTTCGTAGAATTCAGTAGCATCTCATCATAGATCTGGATGTACAAATTTACATACATATTATTTCCCAGAAAAAGAGAGAGGAAAAGTACCAAGAACTGAAGAAGAACGAGTCCCAAACGGAGTCTAGCTAGAAGCCTCAGCCCTCGATCGAGAAGGCAAGCACACAACCACCGAACAGCACAAACACATGCACACAACCCTGCACCGGCCACCACCCCTCAAGAAACGGAACAAGATCACGCTAAAATTAAGCTATAGCGACTACGAGGTCGCTCGCTCGTCGATGAGATTCAGACGACGACGGCGTAGTAGACGGGCGTGTGGCCCCTGTCCCCGCCGGCGAGCGCGCTGAGGAGACGGCGGAAGGCGGCGACGGGGCAGGGGATGCGGAGCGGGCCGCGTCGCGCGTAGCCGTACTCCTGCGCGGCCCGGCGGAGCAGCTCGGCGATGGGAGGGCGGCCCAGCAGCTCGGCCGGCACGAGGAAGCGCTCCGTCTCCTCCCCCTCCGCGCCCACCTCCACCGGCACGTGCCCCGCCGGCACCTTCCCCGACGCCGTCGGCGAGATGGCCATCTCCGCCACGGCCCCCGGCGCCACCCTGCACGCCCCCGTCGACACGCACCGCAGCAGACCCCCCTTCTTCATCGTCTCTCACACGGCTCGGAGCCTTCCCCTTCCACGAAGGTGTGGCGTATGGAGGAGGATGGAGATACCGAGGCGAGGTCGGCCGCGCGCAGTGAATGAGCTAGCCTAGCACAGCAGACACAGTGTAGGGAGTAGCGATGGGCGGGTGGCGGGTGGCGCAGGCGTCGCTATATAGCGCCCGCGCGCGTGCCTCGGGCGCGAGGGCGCTCTGAGTCACCGACGCTGACAGCCGGGCCCGCTTGTCGGCGACACGAACGGGGCGTGGCGTACGAATAGGACCACGGAGAGTACTTGCCGTGCGAGGAGAGAGTGGGACGGGCTCGAGCTGTGTGGGACGGGGTGCCGGGATCGGCTGCGCAGCGCACCCATGTCGCCGCGCGTGCGCGCTCTGGACGGCGCGGCGAGGCGAGGCGAACCATTGCTCGACACGTCGAGCCTACCGCTTTACTACCCGTCTTTTCCCTCTTCGTGAATCGGTGTCAGCCGGATTAACTCCACCATGGAAAGATTGATGGACCATGGGTAGGGTGAGGGGGGGAAATCCACTCATGGCGGAACAGGAGGACAGGCGCGAACGTGGCGTGCCGGGGGTCGGGCGGGCGTCCGCCACTCCACTTGCGGGCCGGCGGGCGTACGAACGGGCGTCGCCGGAATGGGATCGGCGAGGGCGACGGCACGTGAAGGCGGGGCCCGCGGGTGTCGCCCCTTCCGTACCCGCCCTTGTACGGTTCCGTAACCACGGAACGGGGAGGGCGACGCCGCACATGGTGGGGGCCCGCGACGTACGGTACCCGTCGCTGTCCGCCCGTTCCACCACTGCTCACCCCGTCCGCCGGGTCCAGCGCGCGACCCGACCGACCGATCCGTCGCCGGGGAGAGGAGAGGAAGCTGCGCGCGCGCGCTCGCTCGCAGGGGGTCGCGGGTTGCGGCCTCGGCCCGGCGGGTACAGTAACAGTAGGGTGGTGCAGTGTGCGGGCCAGACATGGCGCGTGGATCGCATGGCCGACACACCTCACGACGCCTTGCCTGCCCACCACGCACGGGAATTATTAATATTTCTACCAGATGCTGCGAGTGCTTCAGGTGGTGTGCCATGTCGCCGGTAATGATTTTTAATATCGACTTACTAATTACAGCTCAGCCGAAGTGCTTTTCCAGGCAGAAATGGATGGAGTCGCTTATCCGGCAGGCCAAGCGCAACGGAACAAGAGGAGCAGCGACAGGAGCGGAGCGCCAAGCATCAAGTGGACAGTGGGTGAGCGGAGCACACGAGGAGGCGCTTTCGCCAGCAACCGCGAGCCGTACGGCGGAATACTCCTGAGCCTCCCGGATCGGATCACGCATACTGGCGCGCTGGCCGTACGTTCCGTACACGGAAATCGTACCCGGTCGTGGCACGGCGCCGCTCCCTCCTTTTCCTCCGGGTCTCCTCCCAGATAGAAAGAAAGAAAGAAAGAAAGAGAGAAGCGTACCGCACGGAGCGAGGAGAGAGGGACAGAGCCACGCGAGGCCGACGTGCGCCCTCGCTGTCCGATCGCAACGCAGCACAACGCAAAGGCCGTGTGGCCCAGCAGACCGGGGGTCGGTCGATGGGGTGGGGAGGGGAGGAGAGACCGAGATGCGTGCGACCCGCCAATGGCATGGCGTTTCTTTCTTCAAGAGCGCTGGAAAAGAAAAAGGAGGTTAGGTCAGCTCCATAATCTGCTGCCGGACCGTACGGTCGCACCTGCTGCCTGCCGTACGGCGGTACGGCGTGGCCGGGTGCGTTAGGTTATTGGGTTGGTTGCGCCTCGTCGACCCATCATCGGTAGTACGTGATGGTTTGGCTGGACAGTGGAGTGCTTGTCGGGCCCGGACGAACTGTCGTGCTCGTGGATCGCTCGTGCGCACCTACCGAATGCTCGCTGGCTTTCCTTTCGGCCTGTTTTTTTATTAGCCTCGTGCGGAGTACGGTGCCACCTGATTCATGATTAGTGGGAGAAGCAAACGCAGGTGAAATGGTTTGTTTGGTGCGTATGGGTGATAAGGTGACGTGCTTACCGCAAGGAAAGGAAGAAAAAGGAAGACGAGATCGGACCTGTCTTTTCTATCGGATTTGAAAAAAGGCATGTGGAAAATATTTCCGCGTCGAAAACGCGGGTGGAATATGAGTCACGTTGAGTTTATTTTATAACCACGAAAAATTATAGTAAAGGAATATATACATAGTTACAAACACTCGTGCAAAACCGCCAGACAAAATGGACGAAGAGATATACATAGTCACGTTGAGTTTACGAAGGATCCATCGCTTCCCACCGACGAAGTTGAAGGAGAATGCTGTAACCGCCATCATCGGACCACAAAACCCGTTTCTGGACCATCAGCTTGTCCTGACCGATGACGCCGCTTCTGGACAATAGATCTCACCATCTCAAATAGCCGGCAAGAACAAGAGGCTATCGGCTTCTCGACGTCATCATGAAGATCGTCGTTGTGAAGAGGATGAAACCGAAGTAGACCTATCTGACGCGGTGCCATCCTCATCATTCCTACGCCACCAAACGAAACATAGACTGAAGAAAATATGCCCTAGAGGCAATAATAAGGTTGTTATTTTATATTTCCTTATATGATGATAAATGTCTATTATTCATGCTAGAATTGTATTAACCGGAAACTTGATACATGTGTGGATACATAGACAAAACACAGTGTCCCTAGTAAGCCTCTACTAGACTAGCTCGTTTATCAAAGATGGTTAAGTTTCCTAACCATAGACATGTGTTGTCATTTGATGAACGAGATCACATCATTAGGAGAATGGTGTGATGGACAAGACCCATCCGTTAGCATAGCATATTGATCGTTCAGTTTTATTGCTATTGCTTTCTTCATGTCAAATACATATTCCTTCGACTATGAGATTATGCAACTCCCGGATACCGGAGGAATGCCTTGTGTGCTATCAAACGTTACAACGCAACTGGGTGATTATAAAAATGCTCTACAGGTATCTCCGAAGGTGTTTGTTGGGTTGGCATAGATCGAGACTAGGATTTGTCACTTCGAGTATCGGAGAGGTATCTCTGGGCCCTCTCGGTAATACACATCATAAGAAGCCTTGCAAGCAATGTGACTAATGAGTTAGTTGCGGGATGATGTATTACGGAACGACTAAAGAGACTTGCCGGTAACAAGATCGAACTAGGTATGAAGATACCTACGATCGAATCTCGGGCAAGTAACGTACCGATGATAAAGGGAATAACGTATGTTGTCATTACAGTTCGACCGATAAAGATCTTCATAGAATATGTAGGATCCAATATGAGCATCCAGGCTCCGGTATTGGTGATTGACCGGAGAGGTGTCTCGGTCATGTCCACATATTTCTCGAACCCGTAGGGTCCGCACGCTTAACGTTCGATGATGATTTGTTATTATATGAGTTATGTGATTTGGTGACCGAATGTTGTTCGGAGTCCCGGATGAGATCACGAACATGACGAGGAGTCTTGAAATTGTCGAGAGGTAAAGATTGATATATAGGATGATGGTATTCGGACACCGGAAGTGTTCCGGGAAGCACCGGGTACTTATCGGGTCACCGGAAGGGGTTCCGGGCACCCCCGGCAAAAGATATGGGCCTTATGGGCCAAGAGGGGAAAAACACCACCCACAAAGGGGCTGGTGCGCCCCCCATATGGGCTGGCCAAATTGGAGAAAGAAAGGGGAAGGAGGAAAGGAAAAAGGGAATAGGATTCCCCCTTCCCCCTCTTCCCTTGCTAGTCCGAATAGGAATAGGAAAGGGGCGACGCCGAATTGGGAGTGTAACATCCCAAATTTCCACTTTGGAATGTTATACATAGATCATCATTGCATATCATGTTTTGTTGCATTTTGACAAATCCTCGATAAGTCCTAAGCAACTCAAGGACCCTCGGAGAGAGTTGGGGATTTTCTCGAATTTTTTAAATTTGATTTTTTTTTCAAACGAGGATTGGGGTTTTAATTATTTTTCTCTCCGGAAAAATATTTCATGTTAAAATAAACGAGAGGAGAAAATATGACTTCTCCAAAACATTTGCAATACTGGAGGAAAAATGTTAAAATCATTATTTGGAATTTATTTGGATTTTATTTGCAATTTTCATCGCATTAAAAAATATGCATGTTTTCAAAATATTTATTTTGATTTATAAAAATGTGCACCCTATTCTAGATTTTCTAACTAGACGGGGAAAATTTATTTCATATTTTTCTGATTTTTATTTATTTTTCTACGCAATATTTTCCGCGGAACTTAAAAAAAAATGTGCACCCTCATCGCCGCCGCCTGCATCTCGCCCGCCGCCGGGAGCCACGGAGCCGCCGCCCCCTCGTCGCCGCACCCCTCCCCGAGCCCCGAGCCCCGCCGCCAAGCCCCGCGCCCGCCGGAGCCCCTCGCCGGAGAGGTACTGCCGCCGGCCGTTTTCCGTCGTTGCCGGTTTTCTGTAAAAAAAACCCTTTTGTTTTAAAAAAAACCTAGAACGGTTTTTTTTCGGTTTTATTATTTTGCGAGCGTTCACCGAACCGTTCGTTTTAACGAACGCGTTCGTCGGTTTTTCTCTGTTAACGAACGTCTGTTATTTAACCGTTCGTCCGTTTTTCTTTTTCGTCGGATTTTTCTGCGATTTTCTCAGATTCGATTTCTGATCGAATCTTCGATTCTGTTTAACTTCTCGCTCGTTTATCGGAATCAGGCGATTCAAGCGCCTAGAGTTTCTTCTCGAAATTCTCTTTCCGATTAATCTACTCAAACAAGTTTTTGCTACAGTAAAATTTGACCTAGATCCAGATTAGCAAACAAAGTTTCTTTCTTTCGCCGTTTGACTTTCGTTGCTTCTTTCGAGTTGATTCTTTTTGCAAACCGGAGTTCTTAAGTTGAACTTTCTGGTTGGATCTTTCATACGAGTTTTACCTGTGCATTAGATGAGTACTGATTGTATGCTTGTTTGTTTGCGATAGAGTACCCGGAGTGTGCCGCTTGTTACTTCGACTCGCTAGGTTTTGCGGATCATCAGCAAGGCAAGTAACACTTTGATCATACCCCTTTTATACCCAGTTTTTTTATGCATTAGATTCAACCCTCAAACAATTGCATGATTAGGATCTAATTAAATTGTGGGTATTGGGAAGTAGTTGAGGTAGTACCTATTACCTGTTTTACTTTATCAAACCCTTGGGAGTTACTTCTACGTTGCTTTTATTATTGCCATGCTATGCTCGTAGACGTGGATTGGGTTTGAGAGATATTCATGATAGATGTGAGATTGTTAATAATGGTTCAACTTAAGGTGGCAACTAAAACTCACATCTGGTGGATTGAGACACCTGGAAAACCCAGTGTTGTCTGTATGTATAAGGTCCGCCACCCAGGCTCAAAGGGATCATAAGATTATTCATGCTAGAAACTTCCGTGTGCAGCCACAAGCTATTATGGGCTCTAGCATAGCTGAGTAGGTTACATGATCTCTTGAAGAGGTGGACTAGCAGATGTAGGGGAAAGTAGGTGTACCGGTCCATCCAGAGTAGAGAGTGATTGTTTCTGAAAGACTGTGTCTCGGTCATCCGTTTCTCAAAACATCATGCAGTGCGAGAATCAAGCGGAGGCGATCGAGTCTTGTGGGGAAAAGTGCACAAACCTCTGCAGAGTGTACAAACTGATCATGATTAGCCGTGTCCCCGGTTATGGACAACTTGAGTATCTAGTACCTGGATTATCATTTGAATCTCATCACCGTGATACTTATAATTAATTTTGTTGGGTTAATGATGATACTTAATTGGGATTGAGTTGGAGGTACCTTCTCAATGTTTCAACCACCATGATAGTTAAATAAAATTTATTCCTTTGCAGTAGGATAAAATTGGCTTTTCGCAAAACTGTAACCATAGAGCCTTCCACCAGCCATATTTGCATATAGTATAGCATTATTATTGTTCATTGCTCTCTATGTGTTACATTGCCAGCATATTCTATGTGCTGACCCATTATCGGGCTGCAACGTTTCATGTTGCAGACTTTTCAGACGACGAGTAAGGTGCCTTAGGTCGTGGTCTTATACTCAGTGATGCCGCTGGAGTTGATGGACTCACTTATCTTCCAAGTCTTCCGCTGTTATCGTTATTAGATGGCCTTAAGCCATGTTTTCATACTTAATCTCTTTGGAGATATTCGATGTAATAAGTGTGTGATTGCTACTCTATTATAAATCCTCCATTTGTACTGTGCGTTTCAGCATTACTGATCCAGGGATGACACTGGTGCACAGCAGCACAGGCCATTTGAGGTCTGGTCGCTTCAAAGTTGGTATCAGAGCACACGCTGACTATAGGACACGACCACTAAGCTTAAGCCCTAGAAAGCTTCTCTCTTCTCATTTCTGACCCCTCTCCACTTTCTACTCTTTAGGAATGGCGAATGCAAGGAGCAAGTTCATGCAACCAGATGAAGACACGCCGTTTGGTCGACACTTGAAGGAAGTCACCAAATACTTGAACATAGGAATACCAAGCGTCACCGGAACCTACAACGCCACATTACCTGAAGAGGAGAGCTGGAAGATTCAAGTTATCATTCCAGGAAGGACGTTTGTGCCAATTACTGAACCCATGAGTTTGGTTTTCGAAGCACCAACTTGGAGTTTAGGGAAGAGCATGGCCGCACATATCGCCATGGGACGCATTGGAGAAGTCTATCACCAGGAGCTTAAGGATACAATCTACCAAATTTGTGGACGTCGAGACGCGCAATGGGAGATGATCAAGACCAAGAAGGATGGATCAATTGCAGCTTTCATCCAGGAGCAGAACCAACATATTCGACGCCAGGAGAATCAGATGTGCACGGACAAGGAAGAACTGAAGAAGGCATTCACGAAGATCAAGGAACTCCAAGAAGAACTCAAGGCTACACGCGAAGATTACTTGGAGGAAATCAACGCACTAGTCGGGAAGATTGATGACCTGGAGAATAAGATTGGAGCATTCGTGGGAAATCCAGTGCCAAAAGCAGAAGTCGACGAATGCACTTGTCCGGATAACTACATCATCATCGACGACACCGACTCGGAACCAAGTGAAGACGAATGGATTGATGAAGCTGGAGCAGACATCATGGAGTCTTCAACGGATCAGAATTTTTAGTAGACCACCATATCAGTAGTAGTTTTCCCCCATTTAGTAGTATAGTTCAAGCACTTTGTAACGCTAGCTAGATCGATTGTTTTGCCTTGTTTGGATTGATTGAGTGATATTGATTGAATTTGTCTCATGAGCATATGGGTAGTGTTTTCTCTTTAGACCTCATTCTATTCTAAACTCTCATCTTTTCTAAACCTATCAGATACCTCCGAGACGCGACACCGGATTTGCTTTCCCGCCAGAGATCACCCAGTTGATTCAGCAACAGAATGCCCTAGTGCAAGTGTTAGTTCAGAACCAAGGCAACAACAACAACAACAACCCACCGCCACCACCACCTGTTGACCACTTAGCCCGTTTCTTAAGGCTAAACCCGCCGGTGTTTTCCAGTAGCACCGAGCCGATTGTAGCAGATGATTGGCTCCGCAAAGTTGGAAGGGAGTTGACCACTGCAGGATGCACAGATGCGGAAAGAGTGCGTTTTGCCGCACATCAGCTTGATGGACCCGCAGCATCATGGTGGGAGAATTACACAGCCACGCACCCTATTGACACTGTCACATGGGACCAGTTTCAGCAAGCTTTCCGTACAGCTCATGTTTCAGCAGGAGCTGTGGCTATGAAGAAGCGTGAGTTTCGCAACCTACGCCAAGGAGGACGCACCGTAGGCCAGTATGTGGAGGATTTCAGTAAGTTAGCACGTTATGCACCAGATGACGTTGCTACAGATGCAGCCAAGCAGGAGAAGTTTCTGGAAGGATCGAATGATGAGCTGAGTATGCAGTTGATGGTAGCAACTTTCAACAACTACCAGGAGCTGGTAGATAGAGCTCTCATGATTGAAGGGAAGCAACAGCAGATTGAAAACCGCAAGAGGAAGTATGGACAAGGGAAGTACAATTCTGGAGCCCAGCAGAAGCCACGACTTACCCCGAAGCCGGGAGGACAGTTTCAGCATACCCATGGAGGAGGTAGTTCGCACAACCATAATGGCTCCAAGAATGGTAATGGGAATGGAGGAGGAAACGGACAAAACCGCACCAACCCATCTACCCCAACCAAGAGAGATCTAAGTCACATTACTTGTTTCAAGTGCCAGAAGACGGGACATTATGCTACTGATTGTCCCGAAGCCCAAAATGGAAATGGCAATGGAAGCTCTGGGAAGAAGCCGAACCCGTTCAACAAAGGACATGTGAACCACGTGAGCGTGGAGGAGGTTGAAGCTCAGCCTGATGCAGTAATAGGTAAGTTTTTGGTTAAGTCATTTACTGCATCCGTTCTTTTCGATACTGGTGCATCGCATTCATACATATCAAGGGGATTCGTGAACAAGTTTAAGATGTCCACCCAAGTTCTCAAAAGCCCTATGTTAGTAACCTCGCCAGGAGCAGAGTATATGGCCACCCAAGGATGTTTTCAGATACCGTTGGCCATTGGTAGGCATGTTTTCCCCTCAGACCTCATTGTTTTGGAATCGCAAGGTTTGGATGTGATTTTGGGAATGGATTGGCTATCGTTGTATGGAGGAAACATCGATTGTGCCAGCAAGACGATTTTGCTTACCACCCCGGAAGGAAAAAGGATCAAGTATGTATCCCGGCATATGCCGAAAAGGACTCAAGTGAATTCCTTATCAGGAGTTGTACAGGAGGAAGTACCAGTGGTGAAGGATTATCCGGATGTATTTCCAGAAGAGTTGCCAGGCATGCCACCAGATAGAGACATTGAGTTTTTGATTGAACTTTTGCCAGGCACAGGGCCAATATCTAAGAGACCGTACAGGATGCCCGCAAAGGATTTGGAGGAAATTAAGAAGCAGATCAAGGAGTTACTGGATAAAGGCTATATTCGCCCAAGTTCGTCACCTTGGGGATCACCAGTACTTCTAGTGGAGAAGAAAGATGGATCACTAAGGATGGTTGTTGATTACCGAGGATTGAATGAAGTGACCATCAAAAACAAGTACCCACTGCCGATGATCAATGATTTGTTTGACCGCTTGCAAGGAACTAAAGTATTTTCCAAGATCGATCTACGATCAGGATACCATCAGTTAAAGATTCGAGAGCAGGATATACCCAAGACGACATTTACCACCAGATATGGATTGTATGAGTATACCGTTATGTCATTTGGACTGACTAACGCACCGGCCTATTTCATGAACCTGATGAACAAAGTGTTTATGGAGTTTTTGGATAAGTTCGTCGTGGTGTTCATTGATGATATTTTAATCTTTTCCAAGGATGAAGAAGAGCATGAGGAGCATTTGCGATTGGTACTTGAGAAGCTCAGAGAACATCAGTTGTATGCCAAGTTCGGTAAGTGTGAGTTTTGGCTGAAGGAAGTTGGATTCCTTGGACATGTTATTTCTGGAGAAGGAATAGCAGTAGACCCTGCCAAGGTTGACACAGTGACAAGTTGGGAATCACCCACGACAGTTGGAGAAATCCGGAGTTTTCTTGGACTTGCAGGATACTACCGGAGATTTATCGAGAATTTCTCAAAGATTGCTAAGCCCATGACTGAGCTATTGAAGAAGGACACCAAATTCAATTGGACTGAGGAATGTGAAGCTAGTTTCCAAGAGTTGAAGAAATGATTGGTTACATCACCAGTGTTGATTCTGCCAGATCAACGCAAGGATTATGAAGTTTATTGCGACGCTTCTCGTCGAGGACTTGGAGCAGTGCTTATGCAGGAAGGAAGAGTTGTGTCATATGCTTCACGACAACTTAAACCCCATGAGAAGAATATGCTACACATGATTTGGAGTTAGCAGCCGTGGTGCATGCATTGAAGACATGGAGACATTTTCTCATCGGAAACCATTGTGAGGTGTACACGGATCACAAGAGTTTGAAGTACATTTTCACGCAGAAGGAGTTAAATCTCAGACAGAGAAGATGGTTGGAGCTCATTAAAGATTATGATATGAGATTGCATTATCACCCTGGAAAGGCTAACGTAGTAGCAGACGCGTTGAGCCGCAAGAGTCATGTCAACACCCTCATGACAGGAGAGTTACCTCAGGAGTTAGCCGAGGACCTTCGTGAGCTTTGTTTGGAGATAGTCCCAAGAGGCTATTTAGCCACGTTGGAGATTTAGTCTACCTTGATGGAAAGGATCAGAGAAGCTCAGAAGGCAGACAAGGAGATTGAAGAGATAAAGGAGAAGATGAGCAAAGGAAAAGCCAAGGGATTTTGTGAGGATGAGCACGATACCTTATGGTTCGAGGACCGCGTATATGTACCAAATGATCCGGAGATCAGGAAGTTGATTTTGCAAGAAGCCCATGATTCACCATACTCGATTCACCCAGGGAATACCAAGATGTATTTGGATTTGAAGAATACTTTCTGGTGGACCGGAATGAAGAAGGATATTGCGGAGTATGTAGCAGTTTGTGACGTATGTCAGAGAGTGAAGGCAGAGCATCAGAAGCCAGCAGGATTGCTACAGCCATTGCCGATACCCGAATGGAAGTGGGATAAAATAGGCAAGGATTTTATCACAGGATTACCCAGGACTCGTTCAGGCTATGACTCGATATGGGTTGTAGTCGACCGTTTGACGAAAGTGGCTCATTTCATTCCAGTGAAGACCACTTACACCGGTGCTAAGTTGGCAAAGATATACATGACCAGGATAGTATGTTTGCATGGAGTTCCGAGGACCATTGTATCAGACAGAGGAACCCAATTTACCTCGATGTTTTGGAAGCAGTTACATGAAACATTGGGAACCAGGCTGGAATTTAGTACAGCTTTCCACCCACAGACAGATGGACAGACCGAGAGAGTCAACCAGATTTTGGAGGACATGTTGAGAGCATGTGCACTAGATTATGGATCTAGTTGGGACGACAATTTGCCATATGCGGAGTTTTCTTATAACAACAGTTATCAAACCAGTTTGAAGATGGCCCCTTTCGAAGCTTTGTACGGAAGGAGGTGTAGAACACCGTTGTTATGGGACGAAGTTGGAGACCGTTAGTTGTTTGGACCAGATTTGATTAAGGAGTCTGAACAGAGAGTGAGGTTGATTCGCGATAGGCTCAAGGTAGCCCAGTCCAGGCAGAAGAGTTATGCTGATTCTAAACGAAAGGAGACAGTTCACGAAGTCGGAGACAGAGTGTATCTTCGAGTATCACCACTTCGAGGAGTGAAGCGCTTTGGAGTTAAAGGAAAGTTAGCGCCCCTTTTTATCGGACCATACAGAGTTTTGGAACGTATGGGAGAAGTTGCTTACAAGTTGGAATTGCCCGAAGGATTGTCTGGAGTACATGATGTATTTCATGTTTCCCAGTTGAAGATGTGCCACGCAGAGATGGCTGAGATACCACTGAGAGACACTGTGCCACTGGAAGCGATTCAGTTGGAAAGTGATTTGACTTATGAGGAGAAACCAGTTAAGATTCTTGAGTATGCCAGTCGAGTTACCCGCAGCAAGGTTATCAAGTTTTGCAAAGTTCAGTGGAGTCACCACACAGAGGATGAAGCCACCTGGGAGCGAGAGGAAGACCTACGAAAAAACCACTCCCACATGTTTTTCTAGCCAACCCGAATCTCGAGGGCGAGATTCATATTAAGGGGGGTAGGTTTGTAACATCCCAAATTTCCACTTTGGAATGTTATACATAGATCATCATTGCATATCATGTTTTGTTGCATTTTGACAAATCCTCGATAAATCCTAAGCAACTCAAGGACCCTCGGAGAGAGTTGGGGATTTTCTCGAATTTTTTAAATTTGATTTTTTTTTTCAAACGAGGATTGGGGTTTTAATTATTTTTCTCTCCGGAAAAATATTTCATGTTAAAATAAACGAGAGGAGAAAATATGACTTCTCCAAAACATTTGAAATACTGGAGGAAAAATGTTAAAATCATTATTTGGAATTTATTTGGATTTTATTTGCAATTTTCATCGCATTAAAAAAATATGCATGTTTTCAAAGTATTTATTTTGACTTATAAAAATGTTCACCCTATTCTAGATTTTCTAACTAGACGGGGAAAATTTATTTCATATTTTTCTGATTTTTATTTATTTTTCTACGCAATATTTTCGGCGGAACTTAAAAAAAAACTGCGCGACGCCCGACCGGGCCGAAGCCCAGCCGAGCGCCGGCCCGCCCGCGCTCTCCTCTCCCCGGACGATGCCGAGCCGCCGCCGGAGTCCGCCGCCCGCACACCGCCCCGGCCGCCCCCTTCCCCAAGCACCGGAACCCCCCCTTCCTTAAATACCGCGCCCCCCTCTCTTTCCTCACCGCCGCCGCCGCCGGAACCCCTCATCGCCACCGCCCGCATCTCGCCCGCCGCCGCCGCTGGTTGCCTTGCCCG
>NC_057799.1:531307567-531318085 GCF_018294505.1 Triticum aestivum
CCGCCCCCTCGTCGCCGCACCCCTCCCCGAGCCCCGAGCCCCGCCGCCAAGCCCCGCGCCCGCCGGAGCCCCTCGTCGAAGCCCGCCCGTCGAGGTACTGCCGCCGGCCGTTTTCCGTCGCTGCCGGTTTTCTGTAAAAAAACCCTTTTGTTTTAAAAAAACCCCTAGATCGGTTTTTTTCGGTTTTATTTTTTTGCGAGCGTTCACCGAACCGTTCGTTTTAACGAACGCGTTCGTCGGTTTTTCTCTGTTAACGAACGTCCGTTATTTAACCGTTCGTCCGTTTTTCTTTTTCGTCGGATTTTTCTGCGATTTTCTCAGATTCAATTTCTGATCGAATCTTCGATTCTGTTTAACTTCTCGCTCGTTTATCGGAATCAGGCGATTCAAGCGCCTAGAGTTTCGTCTCGAAATTCTCTTTCCGATTAATCTACTCAAACAAGTTTTTGCTACAGTAAAATTTGACCTAGATCCAGATTAGCAAACGAAGTTTCTTTCTTTCGCCGTTTGACTTTCGTTGCTTCTTTCGAGTTGATTCTTTTTGCAAACCGGAGTTCTTAAGTTGAACTTTCTGGTTGGATCTTTCATACGAGTTTTACTGTGCATTAGATGAGTACTGATTGTATGCTTGTTTGTTTGCGATAGAGTACCCGGAGTGTGCCGCTTGTTACTTCGACTCGCTAGGTTTTGCGGATCATCAGCAAGGCAAGTAACACTTTGATCATACCCCTTTTATACCCAGTTTTTTTATGCATTAGATTCAACCCTCAAACAATTGCATGATTAGGATCTAATTAAATTGTGGGTATTGGGAAGTAGCTGAGGTAGTACCTATTACCTGTTTTACTTTATCAAACCCTTGGGAGTTACTTCTACGTTGCTTTTATTATTGCCATGCTATGCTCGTAGACGTGGATTGGGTTTGAGAGATATTCATGACAGATGTGAGATTGTTAATAATGGTTCAACTTAAGGTGGCAACTAAAACTCACATCTGGGTGGATTGAGACACCTGGAGAACCCAGTGTTGTCTGTATGTATAAGGTCCGCCACCCAGGCTCAAAGGGATCATAAGATTATACATGCTAGAAACTTCCGTGTGCAGCCACAAGCTATTATGGGCTCTAGCATAGCTGAGTAGGTTACAGGATCTCTTGAAGAGGTGGACTAGCAGATGTAGGGGAAAGTAGGTGTACCGGTCCATCCAGAGTAGAGAGTGATTGTTTCTGAAAGACTGTGTCTCGGTCATCCGTTTCTCAAAACATCATGCAGTGCGAGAATCAAGCGGAGGCGATCGAGTCTTGTGGGGAAAAGTGCACAAACCTCTACAGAGTGTACAAACTGATCATGATTAGCCGTGTCCCCGGTTATGGACAACTTGAGTATCTAGTACCTGGATTATCATTTGAATCTCATCACCGTGATACTTATAATTAATTTTGTTGGGTTAATGATGATACTTAATTGGGATTGAGTTGGAGGTACCTTCTCAATGTTTCAACCACCATGGTAGTTAAATAAAATTTATTCCTTTGCAGTAGGATAAAATTGGCTTTTCGCAAAACTGTAACCATAGAGCCTTCCACCAGCCATATTTGCATATAGTATAGCATTATTATTGTTCATTGCTCTCTATGTGTTACATTGCCAGCATATTCTATGTGCTGACCCGTTATCGGGCTGCAACGTTTCATGTTGTAGACTTTTCAGACAACGAGTAAGGTGCCTTAGGTCGTGGTCTTATACTCAGTGATGCCGCTGGAGTTGATGGACTCACTTATCTTCCAAGTCTTCCGCTGTTATCGTTATTAGATGGCCTTAAGCCATGTTTTCATACTTAATCTCTTTGGAGATATTCGATGTAATAAGTGTGTGATTGCTACTCTGTTATAAATCCTCCATTTGTACTGTGTGTGTCAGCATTACTGATCCAGGGATGACACTGGTGCATAGCAGCACAGGCCATTTGAGGTCTGGTCGCTACAGGGAGGACCCCAAGTAGGATTCCTCCTACTTGGGGCGCCCCCTTAGCTGCCTCTCCTCCCCTCCAACCTATATATATATGTGGGGGGGGGGCACCGCTAGAACACACAACAAACATTGTTAGCCGTGTGCGGCGCCCCCCTCCACAGTCTACGCCTCCGGTCATATCTTCGTAGTGCTTAGGCGAAGCCCTGCGTGGATCACTTCACCATCACCGTCACCACGCCGTCGTGCTGACGGAACTCCCCTCGACACTTTGCTGGATCAAGAGCTTGAGGGACGTCATCGAGCTGAACGTGTGCAGAACTCGGAGGTGCCGTACGTTCGGTGCTTGATCGGTCGGAATGAGAAGAAGTTCGACTACATCAACCGCGTTGTCAACTGCTTCCGCTTTCGGTCTACGAGGGTACGTGGACACACTCTCCCCCTCTCGTTGATATGCATCTCCTAGATAGATCTTGCGTGAGCGTAGGAATTTTTTTGAAATTGCATGCTACGTTTCCCAACAGTGGCATCCGAGCCAGGTCTATTCGTAGATGATATTCACGAGTAGAACACAAAGAGTTGTGGGCGATAATAGTCATACTTCTTACTGATGACCCACAAGTATAGGGGATCTATCGTAGTCCTTTCGATAAGTAAGAGTGTCGAACCCAACGAGGAGCAGAAGGAAATGACAAGCGGTTTTCAGTAAGGTATTCTCTGCAAGCACTGAAATTATCGGTAACAGATAGTTTTGTGATAAGGTAATTCGTAACGGGTAACAAGTACAAAAGTAAACAAGGTGCAACAAGGTGGCCCAATCCTTTTTGTAGCAAAGGATAAGCCTGGACAAACTCTTATATAAAGGAAAACGCTCCCGAGGACACATGGGAATTATCGTCAAGCTAGTTTTCATCATGCTCATATGATTCAAGTTCATTACTTTGATAATTTGATATGTGGGTGGACCGGTGCTTGGGTACTGCCCTTCCTTGGACAAGTATCCCACTTATGATTAACCCCTCTCGCAAGCATCCGCAACTACGATAGAAGAATTAAGGTAAACCTAACCATAACATGAAACATGTGGATCCAAATCAGCCCCTTACGAAGCAACGCATAAACTAGGGTTTAAGCTTCTGTCACTCTAGCAACCCATCATCTACTTATTACTTCCCAATGCCTTCCCCTAGGCCCAAATAATGGTGAAGTGTCATGTAGTCAACGATCACATAACACCACTAGAGGAAGGACAACATAAATCTCATCAAAATATCGAACGAATACCAAATTCACATGACTACTTATAACAAGGCTTCTCCCATGTCCTCGGGAACAAACGTAACTACTCACAAATCATATTCATGTTCATAATCAGAGGGGTATTAATATGCATAAAGGATCTGAACACATGATCTTCCACCGAATAAACCAACTAGCATCAACTACAAAGAGTAATCAACACTACTAGCAACCCACAGGTACCAATCTGAGGTTTTGAGACAAAGATCGGATACAAGAGATGAACTAGGGTTTGAGAGGAGATGGTGCTGGTGAAGATGTTGATGGAGATTGACCCCCTCCCACTGAGAGGATTGATGGTGATGACGATGGTGACGATTTCCCCCTAGGTTCCGCCTCGAGACGGCGGCGCTTCGTCCCGAAAGCTTCTTCTGATTTTTTTCCAGGTACCAGAAGATGGGCATCTGGGGGCTTCCAGGTGGCCCACGAGACTGGGGCACCCCCAGGGGGGTAGGGCGCGCCCTCCACCCTCGTGGACAGTGGGTGGCCCCCACTGGTGCTTTCTTTGCCCAATATTTTTAATATATTCCAAAACTGACTTTCGTGGAGTTTCAGGACTTTTGGAGTTGTGCAGAATAGGTCTCTAATATTTGCTCCTTTTCCAGCCCAGAATTCCAGCTGCCGGCATTCTCCCTCTTCATGTAAACCTTGTAAAATAAGAGAGAAAAGGCATAACTATTGTGACATAATGTGTAATAACATCCTATAATGCAATAAATATCGATATAAAAACATGATGCAAAATGGACGTATCACTTACCACCAACGTCTTACTTTGATTCGGCGGTATTATTGGATGAAGCGGCCCGGACCGACATTACATGACCACGTTCATGAGACTGGTTCTACTGATGTGCTTTGCACACAGGTGGCTGACAGGTGTCTGTTTCTCCAGCTTTAGTTGAATCGAGGTTGACTACGGGCGGTCCTTTTTGAAGGTTAAAACAGCACACTTGACGAAAAAATGTTATGGTTTTGATGCGTAGGGGGTCCCGAACTGTGCATCTAAGGTCGATGGTTACACGAGACGGGGGACACGATGTTTACCCAGGTTCGGGCCCTCTCTATGGAGGTAATACCCTACTTCCTGCTTGATTGATCTTGATGAATATGAGTATTACAAGAGTTGATCTACCACGAGATCGTAATGTCTAAACCCTAGAAGCCTAGCCTGTATGACTATGGTAATGAGTATGTCCTTTCCGGACTACACCCTCCGGTTTATATAGACACCGGGGGGATCTAGGGTTACATAGAGTCGGTTACACAAGAAGGAACCTTCATAGTTGGTCGCCAAGCTTGCCTTCCACGCCAAGGAGAGTCCTATCCGTACACGGGTACAGTCTTCGGCCTTCATGTCTTCACAGCCCACCAGTCCGGCCCATGGATAACAGGTCGGACGCCCGAGGACCCCTTAGTCCAGGACTCCCTCAGTAGCCCCTGAACCTGGCTTCAATGATGAGGAGTCCGGCGCGCAGATTGTCTTCGGCATTGCAAGGCGGGTTCCCTTTTTTCCGAACTCCAAGATAGTCTTCGGACGCGATGATAGTATCCGGACCTGTCACACACACCATACACAACCACAGAGAGAATATAATTTTACACGAGTCCAATCCGCTGACAAACTTTTGCAGCAGGACATCACGCCCGACCGGTCATAATTCCGGGCTGTTTTGTGCCCGATGCTCCACGTCCCGAGACGCGGTTGCCATTGGCACGTCTTGTCAAAGCAGAGATCGTGTCCCCTTATCGTGGGATTCTCATCAATGCGGGCATGGGAAACCCAACCGTGCCGTTTATACAGGCCTTGGGAATAGGCGAGCCTTTAGGGCGAGTGGGTAGGCGCTTGATATTCGCGGCCTTTATAAGGGGATAAGGATTTATTTCTTCACCCACACCCTTTCTCTTCTTCAGCCCTTCTGTCCTTGAGCTCCAGCGCCCAAGCTTTAGCTTTTCCTCATTCGAGAAAGTACTCCAAACATGTCCGGATCCGGAGCTGGAGGCAAGTGGATGGCCTCCTCCGTTAAGAAGAAGGACATCAAGGAGCTCCGGGAGGCCGGATATCTAGCCAAGGAGATTGCTCACCGGCTCCCGGTCAAAGGACAGATCGTCCCTACTCCAGAGCCCCATGAGAGGGTTGTGTTTCTCACACATTTTGTACGCGGGCTGGGATTCCCTCTCCACCCATTTGTCCGCGGACTGATATTTTACAACGGGCTAGACTTCCATGACCTAGCCCCTAACTTCATTCTCAACATCACGGCATTCATTGTCGTGTGCGTGGCCTTTCTCCGCATCCCACCTCATTTCGGTCTATGGCTGAAGACCTTCAATGTGAAGCCGAAGGTGGTGAGCGGTCAACAAGCAGAGTGCGGAGGCGCCATGGTGGGCAAGATGCCCAATGTTACCTGGCCCGAAGGCTCCTTCGCGGAGACGGTGAAGGGGTGGCAATCGGGGTGGTTCTGCATCACCGAGCCGCGCGACACTGACTGGGCGGCGGCCCCGAATTCTGATCCGGAATCCCAATGCGGCTCACCTCCTGGAAAGAGAGGGGCCTAACCTGGGGTCCCTCGGACGAACTGACTAGGCTCCAGACGTGCGTCCAGAACATGATAGACAAGAAAATCAAGCTTGTCAACGTGATCCAGGTCATGCTCGTTCGTCGGGTCCTTCCGTGCCAACGCCGGACTTGCTGTCTGTGGGAGTACGATCCGGCCAAGCACCAGACGCTACTAGAGCTCTTCAACACGACGCACGAAGACCTCTGGAAAGTGCTCTTCAAGGCCGGCGAGACGCCACCACCCACGACCGAGGATCGCGGGCTCAGCTTAAAACGCCAGGCTAATTCGGTAAGTTCTTTCATGTTTTCAAGGTATACCCTTTACTAGCATATTTTGAGGAAAAAGCCTAAGCCTTCCTATATATGTTTTCAGGCCTGGATCGAGGTAGCAGGGGTGATTAACTGTCCGGCTCCGCTGCCCGAAGACCCAGAATTCCCATTACTGACGAAAATGCTGTTTCCAACACCTTATGAGGTGCCGGAGAAGACGGCCAAAGGGGCCCAGAGGGGCCCTCGCCGAAAAGGCACTTCGGACGTGATGTCCGAAGATGAGACTCACTCTTCGTCCGCCGAAGATGATGACGAGGAGGAGGACGAAGAAGATGACTCCCCAGCTGAGGCGGGGAGGAAGAAGAGAGCGGCCTCCACGAACCTGGAGGCGAAGGCGCCCAAGAGGGGGAAAGGCTCCCTCGCGGATAACTCCGGGTGGGACGTCGATAGCAGTCCGAGGCGACCTCCCCGGACCAAGCCTCGGGCCGCATCGTAAGTATCAAAATCTTTATGCATGCCCCAACGTCTGGCCTTTCCGCCTTGTAATATTGATATGTTTGAATCACGTTATTGCAGTCCGGCCCGGGACAGTTCTCCGTGATCTTCATCAGAAGGTTCGCTGGACCCAAAGGAGAGGGCCAACACGTCGCCACCGCCTGCTTACTCTCCCTCGGCCAAGGGTGATGATGAGGAGGTGTCCCGAAGGACCTCCTCAGACCGGGGGAAAGTTCCGGAGATCATCAGGGTGGCGCCCTAGGATGACTCCCGGGCCGTCGGACATATGGGGAAAAAAGCCAATGTAGAGACGGATGATGCGGGCCGAGTTCTATTCGACCCTCAGCCGGACTCTATTCTGGAGACCTATATGGCTTCGGAGTCCGGCGAACAGCCTTCCCCGAAAAGAGGGGGTGTGCTGCCGGTGACCTCTGTCCAACCAGAGGTGCCGGATCATCTACTGGAAGCGCTGCAAGGTGCCTCCGTTGTGGATGAGCACCGTGCCCATATGGGTATGGTGATCGAAAAGGTTCAGTCTGCCAAAAACGGACTGACCGAAGCCTTCGCTAGCCTTCTAACAGGCTTTGAGGTGAGTAATGTAATTGTAGGAAGAATATCACAGTGTAGACAGTAGCCCCTGATGCTCTGGTCGGTGTCCGGAAAGCAAAAGCCGAACAGAGGATCAAAAATAATTTTCGCAGGAGTCTAACATAAGGTGTCTATGTGAATAAGCAGGCCTCGTTGCAGGCTGCTACCGCTCAAACCGTGGAGGTCTCCGGACTGAAGCAGAAACTGGAGCGAGCCGAGGAAGAGCTCGGCCTCAGGAAGAAGCAGCTGGAGGATAACCAAGGTATGCAGTAACCTGCGTGTATATTGAAGAATAAATGGTTCAAGCTGACTAAAGTGTCATGAATTTTACTAGGGGCCACGACTGAGGTGGCGGCCCTCAAAAAGGCGTTAGCCGAGGCCGAAGAAAAAGCGGCCAAGGAATGTGCCGCACGCGAGAAGCACGAGGCCAGGGTCAGCAAGAGCTCCAGGACGCCGTCAAGAAGTACGAGTCCTTGGAGCGTGATTCTAGGACACAAGAATCTGAACTTGCTAAGGCCCGCAAGAGCACGCAAGATGCCCGAGCCGAAGCCCAGAGCGCCCTCCAGGAAATCCAGGCGGCCAAGAAGATTGCGTCGGGTAAGGCTTTCACTATGCAAGGCAAATATGCAAAGGAAGCGCTCCTTGTACTTACCCGAACTTGTGTTTTCCAGGGGTGTTTACCGATCTGCGCGCAGCGTATCAGATGCTGCCGAGTTCTATCAGGCCGAAGAAGGGATGTCTACGGAGAAGCTGTTCTGGTCCCAATATCTTGGACCAGAACATCTAGTGCCCTTTAGCAACCAGTTGAAACAGCTGGTCGAGCTGCACAAGTTGGCCGAGTTAGCCATGAAGGACCTGATAGTCCGGCTGTAGCCTGCCGAGCCCGTGCCCGGCAGCTACTTTGGACTTGTGAATTGGCTTGTGAGTGCCTGCCCACGGCTTGAAGTCGTTAAGCGGTCGGTCTGCATTGAGGGTGCACGGATGGCATTCGCGCGCGTCAAGACGCACTGGGCGAAGATGGATGCCAAGAAGTTGATGACCGAGGGGCCACCTGAGGGCAAGGAGCATCGTCGACCCGAGCTGTATTTTGACGGTGTCCTGGAGGGATCCCGCCTTGTGGCGGAGCAATGTGCAAAGGACGTGATATTCCCATGAAAACATTCGGGTTGTCCTGTAATATGAAACAAGATCGGTATGTAATATGATGCTTGTGATTAAATTTCACCTCCTGTGCGGCCGTGTATTGAAATCTGAGGGTTGACCAGTCGTCGGCTTCTGGCCCCACGTAGATAGTACGAGGGTGTTCGGGATAAATCTAAACACTCTTTACTCCACATTCTGGTCCTTAAAGGAGGTGTTTAGCGCAACGAACAAGGCAATCAGACTATACGGCCTTTATTACCCTCACTTAGCCATAGGAGTTTGACCATGAAAATTTCGGCGAAGCCCCTGGTGTTCGGAAGGCCGAACTAGGGGTGTTATACACGCCTAATCGGAGAAAACCGATTCCTCGCATAAAGCGGAAAAATCTCTAGGGATTTGAGACCTCTCGAACAGCTGACCAGCTGTCGCCACATCATGACAGTCAGTTTACGGCTTTCTCTACTGAGGTGCTTGTCCGGAAGAACCGGGACACAATCACAGTAGTTCTCCCTTTACTACCCTAGCCGATATAGCGGAACGTAAGGTAGCAAACACAGGAGCCGTGCAACCCAACTATTGACCAAAGACATGATTCGGAGCCGATGCATATAATGCTATAAGTTCGGGGTGCCGAACTGTATTGTAAAAGTGTTCGGACTTTTGTTGCCATAATGCGCGGCGTGATGAAGCCCCTGGCGCAGTAATACGTACCAGAATGTACGTGTGCAACGAGTAATAAATACAAAGGAAAAAAGGGGAAGATTAAGTAATAAACTGACGCTGCCCTTTATTTTTGTAATGTGATTAATACGTCGAGGCGTATTTGTACATGTAATATGATAAGAAAAAAAGGCTATTTAACATGCCAAGACCAAGTGCGAGCTGCGTGCGGGTATGTAAAACAGGTATAGCAATCGTTGACGGAGGCCACCTGGGGGTTCCCTTGTGCGCCAAAGCTCCTTGCCTCCTTGGTGTGTCCGACAAACGGGTTGTCGGAAGAAACCTCGAAAAGAGAGAAGGGACCTGAAATGGAAAAGAAAAGGTACGCGAATCCTGGGGTCGGTCATGCCGCACTATGGATCACGAGCTAGCTATGCCTCCGTCCATATCCATGGGTTTTTGGCGCGTAGTTATGTACGCGTGGTACGAGTGCCACTCCCTTATCGGGGCTGGGACGGAGGCCGAATTGGTAATCAAGCTCTTGACGAGCCAAGCTGTCCTGTTGCAGTGTAGTCCGGACCCTCTTAGCGATGTCCAGGGGCTCGGCAGCCGGATTATAGCACTAGTAGAAAACAGGGCTTAGGTCACAGGGCAGTTTTCACATTAGCCCCGGTTCAGTCACGAACCGGGACTAATGTGAGCATTGGTCCCGGTTCGTGAGCCCAGGGGGCCGGCCGGGGCCTCGTGGGCATTGGTCCCGGTTCGTATGGACCCTTTGGTCCCGGTTGGTGGTACAAACCAGGACCAATGGGCCACGCTCCTGGCCCACCACCCTGTAGTCCCAGTTCATACCACAAACCGGGACTAAAGGGCTGGTCTTAGTCCCGGTTCATACTACAAACCGGGAGTAAAGGGCTGGTCCTAGTTGCGGCCAGTGTTTAGTCCCACCTCGCCAAACGAAGGGCGCTCACACCAGTTTATAAGCCCGTCCCTCTCTGCCTTTTAAAGTGAAAATAGATGCCCTTATACAGGGAATTTGACCTAAATTCACAGTAAATTTCATAGAAATTTATTATGAATTTAGGTTGAATTTTCTCTATAAGCGCATCTATTTTCATTTTTTTATATTTATAAAATAAATAAACCTTAATAAAATAAATAAAACTAAATAAACCTTAATAAAATAAAATAAAATAAACTATAGTAACTACAATAAATAAACCTTAATTAATTAAGTAAAAATAGCAGCAAGTAAAATAAATAAAAATAGCAGCAGTAAAATAAATAAAAATAAAATAATTAAAGTAAAAGACATAAGTAATTAGAAATAAAATAAAAAAGTTTTTTGTTGTAAGTAGAAAGAAAACCTTTTCAGAGTTCATTTGAAATGCTTTTCAATTTTAGGGTCTTATAGCTCAAAATAATTAGTAAATGCATGAAAAATAACAAATGAAGTCAGAAAGGATTGACAAATGATGATGTGGCTTTGAATGGTGCATTTTGAACAAACAAAAAGTCAGGAGTTCAAATAAGTT
>NC_057799.1:531319131-531320053 GCF_018294505.1 Triticum aestivum
AAAAATGAAATCCCTTTGTAACACACGAGTTTCCGGATGAAATCCTGATACTTTGAAAGAGATTGTCCGTTTTGTACACGAAGTGCATCCAGTTTTTGCCGTAACCCTCTCAACTTTCTTGCACATGCTATGTGGATGAAATGATGATATCATGCCAACTTTCAACCTTTTCAGAGTTCATTTGAAATGCTTTTCAATTTTAGGGTCTTATAGTTCAAAATAATTAGTAAATGCATGAAAAATAACAAATGAAGTCAGAAAGGATTGAAAAATGATGATGTGGCTTTGAATGGTGCATTTTGAACACACAAAAAGTCAGGAGTTCAAATAAGGTTTAAAAATGAAATCCCTTTGTAACACACGAGTTTCCGGATGAAATTTAAACTATTCAAATTTGGAAACTAATGGATTAACAGAAAGTTTATAATTATTCTGAGCTAAAAGCAAAAAGACTAGAAAAATAAAGCAAAAATCAAAAGAAAATAAATAATTCAAAAAACAAAAAAATACTGGAAAAAATTAAAAAATGCCGCCTAATGGGCCACACAGCCTGCATACTACTAGAAACCCATCTGGACATGGGCCAGGATGCAGGCCCGCAGGCCCAATAGGCCCAACATGGCAATGACAAAGGTAGGCATGTATAATGCCTGCATATTAGAGAGGAGATCAGCACCTGAGCTGCAGTGCAGCTTATAAACAGGTGCTGAGCTCTCTCAGCTAGCGAGGTGGGACTAAACTTCCCACCGCACCGCGCCAACACATTAGTCCCGGTTGGTGGCTCCAACCGGAACCAATGCTCCCCTTTGGTCCCGGTTGGTGCCACCAACCGGGACCAAAGCCCTCTGCTTCCCGCCCTTTGCGCTGGTGAAAAGAGGCCTTTAGTCTCGGTTGGTGGCACCAACCAGGACCAAAGGGTGGG
>NC_057799.1:531321109-531404456 GCF_018294505.1 Triticum aestivum
TATATGTACCCCCCTCCCCGATAACTTTTAGTAAGTACTACTTAGAAAGTGTTTAATAGAATTAGTTAGAAAAATAATAGAACTAGTTAAACTAGCTAGTTTATTTGTAGTAAGTACTACTTTATTCTATTTATAGTAAGGAAATTAATAGAACTAGTTTGTTTTTTTAGTTAAAGCAATTATTCCCGCATCGACGTCGATGATGCCTATCCCGCATCCTCGTCGTCGACTCGGCGGAGGAGGCCGGCTTGATCAGAGGGGCCATTTCCGGGACTGGGCTCCGCCGGGCTGGTTTTGGGAGGTGCTACCTTCCGGTGGGCGTAGGTTGGTGAGGAACCTGCCCGTCGTTGACCCGATCCTTGTTTGGTGGTGCTCGCGTGGGCCAGTGATGGTGCCGAGGCTTCCGGACACCGCGGAGGAGGTACGTCACCGTGTCAGCGAGGAGGACCAGCACGTCCGTCGCTACATGGTTGCGTTGGAGTGCAGGTTCGACAGTACCTGGCAGGTTCTTCAGGGATCTCACTGGAGCAATGATCCTGTGATGGTTCCGTCCCTTTGGGTGTCCACCGCCCGCGCCGGACCCGTCGGGCGCTACTGTTCTAGTTGTACTAGCGATGCTATATGTATGATAGTATTCGAGGTGTATTAGTGATAATATTCGGCGATTTACGGACGCATGGAGATGATGTAGTTTTGCTTATAAATGAATGCATCCTAATTTGAATACTACTTTATTTTGTGATTTGATTTTGCTTATTGAATGCTCAAAGTGGAAAACTACTCCGATTCTACTTTGAATGCTAAAATTGGAGAGCACTATGATTAGTTGATAGCTTATAGGGTTTTTGTTTTCGCAGAAATCTAGGAGCCCCCCGGCCCCTCCATCATCCCCGCCGTCGTCCCCGTCACCGCCCCCTCCGACATCGAGGTGAGACCAGCCAAATCCTCTTTTAGAAAGATAATTAAATGATATTTCGGGTTGACTGTAAGTCTGTCGAGTCTCCACCATATATGAGAGGACGAAGAATCCCGACTGTTGTCGTGGGGGTAGCTTCTCCTTCGTTCCCGTGTGCTAGACAATTTGGTGTAATGCACTCGAGAACGAAAGGAGGAGCTACCATCACCGACGGTCGCAAATGTCAGAGAGGAATCAGTGAGGGAGAGTTCCACCATATATATATGAGAGGACGAAGAATCCTGATTGTTGTCGTGGGGGTCGCTTCTCCTTTGTTCCCGTGTGCTAGCTAGACATTTTGGTGTAATGCACACGGGGACAAAGGGAGGAGCGACCATCACCAACGGTCGGATGTATACACCACGTGAGCTGAGAGTTTTCAAGAAAAGACTCGACAAACCAATAGTCAACCCGTGATGAATAATAATGATATAACTTAGGTTTTTTAGTACATATATTTAATTGTAGATGTTTAATATTTTAATTATATATGAACATAGGAAATGTCGTACTCGGACGACAAAAGTCTCCCGGGGGAGTGCGACTGGTGCCACGACGACCGAGGTCAGTGCGACAGGCCTCACCTGGACGAAGATCGGCGCTTCAGTATTAAGCTGGAGGAGACGTTCGATGTTGAAACGGTACGCAACGACGACAAGTGTTATTTTTTCGTAATTAAGCACGACTTCAACTATTTCAACGTGTACTTTTCATCTTTTACAATTCGGCTAGCTTATCCCATGCCATGCAAGACGCTACGTCTTGGAGAGGATGGGTTTTGAAGACCATGAAAGTATGGAAACAAAGAAAATTCACCTAAGGACCCATCATGATATAGATTTTGAAGTAAAGCTGTATAATTCTGAGAGCGTAACCCATTTTGGTTGCCAAAATTGGGAAGCATTTTGCAAGATGTATGGTTTTGATGAGGGTATGCTTGTCACCATGGATCTTGGTGATCCTGACATCGAGCAAGACAATATGGACATTTGGGTCCTTGTTGATACGCCTCCAATTCTACCGCTATGTGAGTTTCTCAAACATAGTTATTAGCTAATTTATATTGTTCATTTCAAAATGGTTGACAGCTTATTTTCATCGACAGCTTATTTTGATTGTTCAAACAATGTACGGAACATGGTAGACAGAACCTACTACACCGATGGCTCTGAGTTAACTTATAAGGAGAAAACTCATCTGGTCGGATTTTGTACTGATATTGAGAATTACAATATCTACAATCAAACTCCTCATCATTATGGTCCTCCATACATGCCACTAGTGCACGTGTTGAACTACGGTAACTACTATGGAGATACCCTGGTGAGATTTCTTACTATTACGACATCCGTGCATATTTTGCATAGTTCTAAAACTAGTGCATTATCATTGCTAACTATGAAGTTATTACTATGTTTTTCAATAGATAATCCCAGAGGATTGTGTGCCTCATTTGATGTATCAGAATGGTAGGCTTGATGTTTTGAATATACAACCAGGTCATCCTACGAATCTCAACTGTCCATACCGGATTTCTAAAAGAAGTGGAGACATGCAAATCAAAGAATGGAAAAAATGTATGGACAGTCGCAAGGAGCTTCTTGGAAGCAAAAGGAAGCGAGGCGCAAGAATTGGAGACAGGATGATCTCCATTCTCCATAATGGAGAGTCAGGGTCTATATTGTTTTATGCTATTTTACATTAAAGAGGGTATTTCGGTCCTACCTAATACTGATGATCATGTGCTAAGAACAATTAAGTAGGGTTGGTTCGATGACTGTGAGGATGATGATCGTATGACTTGTTATTAATAATGAGTAGAAGTTGTATGATGATGATTAGTAGGACTTGTTATTATATATGATGATGCATGATGCGTGCATGAAGAGTTATTATATATCAGCGGGTGAAATGAACATGGATTGGATTGAAGTGAAGGCAACATGCATGTGGTGCGTGTCGAAAGTAGTACAATCCAAACTTGATCAAGTCCGGATTAGTATTACTTTCGACATGCACCACATGTTGCCTTCACTTCAATCTAAGCCATGTTTAGGCATAGCAGTACGTAGCGTTGGTAAACCAAGCACGGAGATATAAGAGAGGACACTTCTCTCTAATAGCTACCTAATAACAACCTAAATTAACCCCCCAAAACCCCCACCCCCCCCCTTTCAAAAAAACAAAAACCTCAGCTCCTGCCAGGTGCTGATGCGTGGATGCCTATTGGTCCCGGTTGGTGGCACCAACCGGGACCAAAGGCCCTCCTGCCTGGGCTCCCCGCACCGGCCATGTGGACGGCCTTTAGTCCCGGTTCGTGTAAGAACCGGGACTAAAGGGCTAGGGCATTAGTAACGACCCTTTAGTCCCGGTTCCAGAACCGGGACTAAAGGCCCTTATGAACCGGGGTAAAAGCCCCTTTTCCTACTAGTGTAGTTCTGCTTGAGAAGGTCGTTCTGTACCTCTGCTGCTAGGGCGGCTGTGTGCTCCTCAGTACAGAGGGAGCGTTCCGTGTTTCCATTGACTGTTATGACGCCGCGTGAACCGGGCATCTTGAGCTTGAGATAAGCATAGTGCGGCACCGCCGTTGAATCTAGCAAACGCGGTTCGTCCGAGCAGTGCGTGGTCTGCAGAAGGGGACGATATCGAAGATTAGCTCTTCGCTTCGAAAGTTGTCCGGGGAACCGAAGACCACCTCCAGCGTGAGTGAGCCCATACAATGGGCCTCTACGCCTGGTATGACTCCTTTAAAGGTAGTCTTTGTGGGCTTGATTCGTGAGGGATTAATGCCCATTTTGCGCACTGTATCTTGATAGAGCAGGTTGAGGCTGCTACCACTGTCCATTAGGACTCGTGTTAGGTGAAATCTGTCAATGATTGGGTCAAGGACCAGTGCGGCCGAACCGCCATGACGGATACTAGTTGGGTGATCTCGACGATCAAAGGTGATCGGGAATGACGACCACGGATTGAATTTTGGGGGGGCTGGCTCTACCGCATAGACGTCCCTGAGTGCGCGCTAGCGCTCCCTTTTGGGGATGTGTGTAGCATATATCATGTTCACCGTTTTGACTTGAGGGGGAAATTTCTTCTTCCCCCCGGTGTTCGACTGCCAGGGCTCTTCGTCGTCGTCCTCGCTTTGCGATCCCATTTCCTTGCTCTCGGTATTTGACTTGTTGGCTTGCTTGAAAACCCGGCAATCTCTGTTGGTATGATTGGCTTGTTTGTCTGGGGTGCCGTGTATCTCACACGGACAATCGAGTATGCGGTCCAAGCTGGATGGTCCCTCGCTGTTCCTTTTATAAGGTTTCTTTCGCTGGCCGGACTTGGAGCCACTGAATCCGGCGTGAACTGCAGTGTCATCGGTGTTATCGCCATTACTTCGACATTTGTGTCTATTGCGCCGGGTCTTGCCGGTGCTGGTTTTGGCCTCGGAGGGGCCTGCCTCGTTGGCTGTGTTTTTACTACGAGCCAGCCAACTATCTTCACCCGCGCAAAAGCGGGTCATGAGTGCCATGAGGGCTGCCATAGACTTTGGCTTTTCTTGGCCGAGGTGGCGGGCGAGCCATCGTCACGGATGCTATGTTTAAAGGACGCTAGGGCCTCGGCATCCGGACAATCAACTATTTGGTTCTTCTTGGTTAGGAACCTATTCCAGAATTTTCTGGCTGATCCTCCAGGCTGTTGGACTATGTGACTTAGGTCATCGGCGTCTGGTGGCCGGACATAGGTACCTTGGAAGTTGTCAAGAAAAGCTTCTTCCAAGTCCTCCCGACTGCTGATGGAATTTTCAGGCAGGCTGTTTAACCAGTGTCTAGCTGGCCCTTTGAGCTTTAGTGGGAGGTATTTGATGGCGTGGAGATCGTCTCCTCGGGCCATATGGATGTGGAGAATAAAATCCTTGATCCATACTGCGGGATCGGTTGTTCCGTCGTATGATTGAATATTGACGGGCTTGAACCCCTCAGGGAATTCATGATCTAGTACTTCATCTGTGAAGCAGAGAGGGTGTGCGGCACCTCTATATCGGGCCGTGTCGCGGCGCACCTCCGATGAAGTCCACCTGCGGTTATCGGCCCGGGCGTGACTAGGTTTGTCACGTCCGAATAGGTAGCCGTCATTGCGAGTCGAAAGGCGTCCTCGCGATCCGTAGATTGATCTGGTGTGTCCTGTCTACTGTCCAGGTCCTGCCGAAGGTCATATGTATAGTCCCGAGCCGTTTTGTCTCTGTTTTTACGAGGCGGTGGGGCGGGTTGCTGCTCGGCCTGAGTTGCCGTTTTATCCCGACCGAGGGGTGGTCGGTCCGCCACACTATCCCGACCACGTGGTGGTCGTTCCGCATTACGCGAGGGAGGTATGGGCTCCGGCGCCTCCTCATCGAACTGAGGTAGCAGTCTGCGTTTCGGGTAACTCTTGGTTGGACGCTTGAGGCCGTATTCTTCGGCTGCCAGGACATCAGTCCATCTGTCAATGAGTAGGTCTTGATCAGCTTGAAGCTGCTGCTGCTTTTTCTTCAGGCTTCTTGCAGTAGCTATTAACTGGCGCTTGAAGCGCTCCTGCTCGAGGGGTGCCTCAGGCATAATGAAATCCTCATTGCCGAGGCTCTCCTCATCCTCGGAGGGTGGACGGTAACTATCGTCATCCGGGTCATTGGGCATGGCCTGTTTATCAGGGTTAACTCGCCCGTTGTCTTGTTCCTCCTGTTCGGATGTTGCTCCAACAGGGTCTTCATTGTTTTTGGCTTGGTCCGGAGTACTATTTTCTCCGGTGCCAGTGTTGCTGTCCTTTGAGCGACGTGACTTAGAATGGCGTTTAGGGCGCCGGCGCTTGGACTGTGTCTCAGAAGGTTTATTCGCAACTGGGTCTTCTTTGTCATCGTCGCTAGCTTTTTTAGGTGTGTCAACCATGTACACATCATGCGAAGAGGTGGCCGTCCAACATCCAGTGAATGGTGGGTCTTGGCCTTGCTCCTTGTCGGCATCTTTGTCCATACCATCGATGTCTTCGGAGCCATAATCAAGAACGTCGGTTAAGTCCACGACAGTGGCTATAAAGTGGGTGGCGGGTGGGAAGCGAAATTCTCCATCATCAGCCTCTAGTTCGAACCGGACATAGTTCGACTGTGAGTCCCCCGCCAAGGACAAGTTTTTTAATGAATCTAGAACATCTCCCAAGGGCGAGTGTTGGAAGACGTCTGCGGCGTTGAACTCGCATCCAGCTCGGTGTCCGCAGGCGTACGCGGTTCGGAACTTATAGCCAGAAATGAGTCCGGAATTCCGTTGACGCAGATATTCCCAGGGGTTGAGTCTGTGTGCGGCTCCAACGCCGCGGACTCCGTGGCTTCGGATGGCGCGATCTGCTCCAGATCTAAGGCCATAGCAGTTACAGGAACCATCTCGTGAATATGGTATGATGACAGATTTAAGTCATGTTCATCGGAGCGAGGGGGAGCGATTGCCGTGGTCTCAAATCTGTTGAAGATCAAGTCTCCACGGATATCTGCGACGTAGTTCAAGCTTCCGAATCTGACCTGGTGGCCTGGGGCGTAGCTATCGATCTGCTCCAGATGGCCAAGCGAGTTGGCCCGCAGTACGAGGCCGCCGAATACAAATATCTGTTCGGGGAGGAAGGTTTCTCCTTGGACATCGTCACTATCGACGATTGAAGGGGCCATCGAACCTTTCGTTTACGGCATAGTGGAACTCTCAATGAAAGCACCAATGTCGGTGTCAAAACCGGCGGATCTCGGGTAGGGGGTCCCGAACTATGCGTCTAAGGTCGATGGTTACAGGAGACAGGGGACACGATGTTTACCCAGGTTGGGGCCCTCTCTATGGAGGTAATACCCTACTTCCTGCTTGATTGATCTTGATGAATATGAGTATTACAAGAGTTGATCTACCACGAGATCGTAATGGCTAAACCGTAGAAGCCTAGCCTGTATGACTATGGTAATGAGTATGTCCTTTCCGGACTACACCCTCCGGTTTATATAGACACTGGGGGGATCTAGGGTTACATAGAGTCGGTTACAAAAGAAGGAATCTTCATAGTTGGTCGCCAAGCTTGCCTTCCACGCTAAGGAGAGTCCTATCCGGACACGGGTACAGTCTTCGACCTTCATGTCTTCACAGCCCACCAGTCCGGCCCATGGATAACAGGCCGGACGCCCGAGGACCCCTTAGTCCAGGACTCCCTCAGTAGGTAAGAATGGTTCTTGCTAGAAGCCCGTAGCAGCCACGTAAAACTTGCAACAACAAAGTAGAGGATGTCTAACTTGTTTTTGCAGGGCATGTTGTGATGTGATATGGCCAAGACATGATGTGATATAAGTTATTGTATGAGATGATAATGTTTTGTAAAAGTTATCGGCAACTGGAAGGAGTCTTATGGTTGTTGCTTTATTGTATGAAATGCAATCGCCATGTAATTGTTTTACTTTATCACTATGCGGTAGCGATAGTTGTAGAAGCAATAGTTGGCAAGACGACAACAACGCTACGATGGAGATCAAGGTGTCAAGTCGGTGACAATGGAGATCATGACGGTGCTTTGGAGATGGAGATCAAAGGCACAAGATGATGATGGCCATATCATGTCACATATTTTGATTGCATGTGATGTTTATCTTTTATGCATCTTATTTTTCTTAGTACGGCGGTAGCATTATAAGATGATCCCTCACTAAAATTTCAAGGTATGAGTGTTCTCCCTGAGTATGCACCGTTGCGACAGTTTGTCGTGCTGAGACACCACGTGACGATCGGGTGTGATAAGCTCTACGTTCACATACAACGGGTGCAAGATAGTTTTGCACGTGTGGAATACTTGGGTTAAACTTGACGAGTCTAGCATGTACACACATGGCCTCAGAACACTGGAGACCGAAAGGTCGAACGTGAATCATATAGTAGATATGGTCAACATAGAGATGTTTACCATTGAAGACTACTCCATCTCACGTGATGATCGGACATGGTTTAGTTGATTTGGATCATGTGATCATTTAATGACTCAAGGGATGTCTATCTAAGTGGGAGTTCTTAAGTAATATGATTAATTGAACTTTAATTTATCATGAACTTAGTCTTGATAGTATTTACAAATTATGTTGTAGATCAATAGCTCATGATGTAGCTTCCCGTTTATTTTTGATATGTTCCTAGAGAAAATAAGTTGAAAGATGATAGTAGCAATGATGCGGACTTGGTCTGTGATCTGATGATTATCCTCATTGCTGCACAGAAGAATTATGCCCTTGATGCACCGCTAGGTGACAAACCTATTGCAGGAGCAGATGCAGACGTTATGAACGTTTGACAAAGCTCGGTATGATGACTACTTGATAGTTTAGCGCACCATGCTTTACGGCTTAGAACCGGGATTTAAAAAACGTTTTGAATGCCATAGAGCATATGAGATGTTCCAAGATATGAAATTGGTATTTCAGTCTCATGCCCGTGTCGAGAGGTAAGAGACCTCTGACAAGTACTTTGCCTACAGGATGGAGGAGAATACCTCAACCGGTGAGCATGTCCTAAGAATGTCTGAGTACTACAATCGCTTGAATCAAGTGGGAGTTAATCTTCCAGATAAAATAGTGATTGACAGACTTCTCTAGTCACTATCACCAAGTTACTGGAACTTCGTCATGAACTATAATATGCAAGGGATGACGAAAGTGATTCTCGAGCTCTTCGCGATGTTGAAATCGGCGAAGGTAGAAATCACGAAAAAGCATCAAGTGTTGATGGTTAACAAGAGCACTAGTTTCAAGAAAAAGGGCAAAGGGAAAGAAAGGGAACTTCAAAAAGAATGGCAAGCAGTTGCCACTCCTGTGAAGAAGCCCAAAGCTGAACCCAAGCCTGAAGCTGAGTGCTTCTACTGCAAAGGAAATGGTCACTGGAAGCGGAAATATCCCAAATACTTGGCGGATAAGAAGGATGGCAAAGTGAACAAAGGTATATGTGATATACATGTTATTGATGTGTATTTTACTAGTATTCATAGTAGCCCCTGGGTATTTGATACCGGTTCAGTTGCTAAGATTAGTAACTAAAAACTAGAGTTGCAAAATAAACAGAGACTAGTTAAGGACGAGGTGACGATGTGTGTTGGAAGTAATTTCAAAGTTGATATGATCACCATCGCACACTCCCTCTACCTTCGGCATTAGAATTGAACCTAAATAAATGTTATTTGGTGTTTGCATTGAGCATTAATATGATTAGATCATGTTTATTGCAATACGGTTATTCATTTAAGTCAGAGAATAATTGTTGTTCCGTTTATATGAATAAAACCTTCTATGGTCATACACCCAATGTGAATGGTTTGTTGAATCTCGATCGTGGCGATACACATATTCATAATATTGATGCCAAAAGATGCAAAGTTGATAATGCTAGTGCAACATATTTGTGGCACTGCCGTTTAGGTCATATTGGTGTAAAGCGCATGAAGAAAGTCCATGCGGATGGACTTTTGGAATAACTTGATTATGAATCATTTGATGCTTGTGAACCATGCCTCATGGGCAAGATGACTAAAACTCCGTTCTCCGAAACAATGGAGCGAGCCACTGACTTATTGGAAATAATACATATCGATGTATGCGGTCCGATAAGTGTTGAGGCTCGCGGCGGGTATCATTATTCTCTGACCTACACAGATGATTTGAGAAGATATGGGTATATCTACATAATGAAACACAAGTCTGAAATATTTGAAAAGTTCAAAGAATTTCAGAGTGAAGTGGGGAATCATCGTAACAAGAAAATAAAGTTTCTACGATCTGATCGTGGAGGCGAATATTTGAGTTACGAGTTTGGCCTTCATTTAAAATAATGTGGAAATTGTTTCACAACTCACGCCACGTGGAACACCACAGCTTAATGGTGTGTCCGAGCGTCGTAACCGCACTTTATTAGATATGGTGTGATCTATGATGTCTCTTACCGATTTAGCACTATCGTTTTGGGGTTATGCATTAGACACAGCTGCATTCACGTTAAATAGGGCACCGTCTAAATCCGTTGAGAGGACACCGTATGAACTATGGTTTGGCAAGAAACCTAAGTTGTCGTTTCTTAAAGTTTGGGGTTGCGATGCTTATGTGAAAAAGTTTCAGCCTGATAAGCTCGAGCCCAAATTGGAGAAGTGCGTCTTCATAGGATACCCAAAAGAACCTATTGGGTACACCTTCTATCACAGATCCGAAGGCAAGATATTTGGTGCTAAGAATGGATCCTTTCTAGAGAAGGAGTTTCTCTCAAAAGAAGTGAGTGGGAGGAAAGTAGAACTTCATGAGGTAGTTGTACCTTCTCTCGAATTGGAAAGTAGCTCATCACAGTAAACTGTTCCCGTGATGCCTACACCAACTAGAGAGGAAGCTAATGATAATGATCATGAAACTTCAGATCAAGTTACTACCGAACCTCGTAGGTCAACCAGAGCACGTTCCGCACCAGAGTGGTACGGTAATCCTGTTCTGGAAGTCGTGTTACTAAACCATGACGAACCTACGAACTATGAGGAAGCGATGATGAGCCCAAATTCCGCAAAATGGTTGAGGCCATGAAATCTGAGATAGGATCCCTGTATGAGAACAAAGTATGTGTTGGGGAACGTAGTATTTCAAAAAAATTCCTTCCATCATGCAAGATCTATCAAGGAGAAGCATAGCAACGAGCAGGGAGAGTGTGTCCACGTACCCTCATAGACCGAAAGCGGAAGCGTTTAGTAACGCGGTTGATGTAGTCGAACGTCTTCACGATCCAACCAATCCAAGTACCGAACATACGTCACCTCCGTGTTCAGCACATGTTCAGCACGATGACGTCCCTCGAGCTATTGATATAGTTGAGGACAAGGGAGAGTTTCGTCAGCACAGCGGCGTGGTGATGGTGATGATAAAGTTATCGGCGCAGGGCTTCGCCTAAGCACTACGACGATATGACCAAGGTGTGTAACTGTCGAGGGGGGCACCGCACACGGCTAAGAAAAATCTTGGGTACCTTTGGGGTGCTCCCCTCCCCCGTATATAAAGGAGGGAGGGGGGAGGCGGCCGGCCTAGGGGGCGCGCCAAGCATAGGGAGTCCTACTAGGACTCCCAAGTCCTAGTAGGATTCCCTTTCCTATTCGGAGTAGGAGAGAAGGAAAGAGAGGGAGAGGGAGAAGGAAAGGCGGGGCGCGCCCCCACCCCTTGTCCAATTCGGTTTGGGCAGGGGGAGGCGTGCGCCACCTCTTGGCCCTTCTCCCCTCTCTCCACTAATGCCCAATAAGGCCGATTACTTCTCCCGATGAATTCGCGTAACTCCCCGGTACTCCAAAAAATACCCGAATCACTCGGAACCTTTCCGATGTCCGAATATAGCCTTCCAATATATGATTCTTTACCTCGTGACCATTTCAAGACTCCTCGTCATGTCTGTGATCTCATCCGGTACTCCGAACAAACTTCAGTCATCAAATCACAAAACTCATAATACAAATCGTCATCGAACGTTCAGCGTGCGGACCCTACGGGTTCGAGAACTATGTAGACATGACCGAGACACATCTCCGGTCAATAACCAATAGCGAAACCTGGATGCTCATATTGGCTCCTACATATTCTACGAAGATCTTTATCGGTAAAACCACATAACAACATACGTTGTTCCCTTTGTCATCGGTATGTTACTTGCCCGAGATTCGATCGTCAGTATCATCATACCTAGTTCAATCTCGTTACCGGCAAGTCTGTTTACTCGTTCTATAGTGCATCATCTCGCAACTAACTCATGTCACATTGCTTGCAAGGCTTATAGTGATGTGCATTACCGAGAGGGCCCAGAGATACCTCTCCGAAACTCGGAGTGAGAAATCCTAATCTCGATCTATGCCAACCCAACAAACACCTTCGGAGTCACCTGTAGAGCATCTTTATAATCACATAGTTACGTTGTGACGTTTGATAGCACACAAGGTGTTCCTCCGGTATTCGGGAGTTGCATAATCTCATAGTCAGAGGAACATGCACTACTAGGAAAAGGCCTACTAATGGCGCACCTAATTTGGCCATTAATGGCGCATTAGTGGTGCGCCATTAGTAGCACGCCATTAGTATATTTTACTAATGGCGCACCACTGGTGCGCCATTAGTATATACAATAGTGTGCCATTAGTATGCCTCCCAGGGGGCCATCTATACCCAGGTGCTTTGGCATACTAATGGCGCACAACAACTGGATGCACCATTAGTAACTTCGGCATACTAATGGCGCACTGTTTAGTGATGCGCCATTAGTATCCTCTGGCATACTAATGGCGCACTATGATGTGATGCGCCATTAGTATGAATATTAGGTTTTTTTTATTTTTTTATTTTCTGTTTTTTGCACAGGTTACAAAATGTATAATTGGACAAAATATAGACAGCACACATCAACAACAGATTCATCGAATACAATAGAAGATTAGTCTCTGAATACAATTCATCATTTTAGTCTTCGAATACAATTCATCATATTAGTCTCCGAATTGAAAGGACCGAACAAAGATAGAACATTATATTACAAGTCTCGAGACCGCGAGTTTGTCTTCACATTACAAGTCGATATCGATCATCTAAACTACCATCACATAGAAGAGAGCTGCGGTCATCACGATGAGCATCATCACGATGAAACTCGTCTTCATCCGGTTCCTCCAACGCTCCCTCCCCTCTCCCGCTAGATAGCGGGCGTATCTAGATTCGGCCTCAGCCCTAGTGGCGTACCCTTTGTAACTGTTACCGCTGAATCGGTGAACCTGTCTCCGACACTCCTCCCAGTCGTCGTAGACTCCGGGAACCTTACCCTTGTACACAACATACCACGGCATCGCTATGCAGTAGCCAAACGAAACGTTAGTACCAATTCACAGACAATACATAAGCAATATATAAGTATGCAACAGAACGATCGGAAGAGAAAAGCAAGACATTAATACATCTAAGTTGAAGGACTCTCGAAACCAAAGAGACATACTACAAGTCCATTAAAGTTTAATTACAACATGAGCCAATCGATGTTTCAGAACTAGACACAGCATCACTGCTTTCGACTCGACTCAAGGGACCGGAGCATGGATGAAGCAGCCGTCTATCGTGGGAGTCATGAAACAACGGGCGTTGTCAGCCTGCATTTGTAGGACTGTGTTGATGTCACTGTTGGACGGTTGATTTCTGAGGTAGAACTGCCCCGAGGTACGAAGGACATCTTCATGGATGATTTCCGCAAACTCCGACTGGATGCGAAAGAATTCTTGTCTGATGTCCGCGTCCTAGATTGCCGACACGCTCGCGGCCCAATCTTTGAGTCTACTCGGTAGCCGTAGTTGATGATGGTCCCGTACGATCGCCCGCATGTGATGGAGGGCGTAGTAGGCACCCTTCTGACCGCCAGGCGGCTGCTTGACGCAGCAGAATGTCGTATTGTGGGAGAACACGTGCTTGCCGTACTTACGAATCGGCCTGGTGAAGGTGCCTCCAGATTTGACGTAGCCGGGGAGAACATCATCAAGAACCTTCTTGACATTTGTGTAGTCTACGTTCGACTGACGGTCCGGGTCGAAATACGTGGCCATGGAATATTTGGGGCTTAGGAGGATGAGCGTGCAATGTGTGTCACTGTAGAAAACACGAAATGTTAAAAGAAAAACGATCGAAATCTAAGAATTCATATGTTACGGGGCGGTTGAGGGGAGGAGTTACTCGGGAAAGTAAGGCACGAGGAAGTTGTCCTTATCTTGGTTTGCCAGAATGACGCCTTCGAGGTAAGAACTCGCGACTTGCCGGTCCCCAGCGCTGCCCAAGATCTTGGCACGCATGTAGAAGGGGTCGACTATCACGATGTCCGGGGTCTTGTCGCGAATGATCCGCATCTCCATACTCAGCGAAAATAGCCGAACGAAGGTGTAGTGCAGCGGATGAAGGTTCAACATAGCGTGGATGTCATCAAACCGCAGGGCGATCGTACCCCCGATGGAGTTATCCACAAAGCCCTTGCCCTCTGGCACCTTGGCCGCGAAAACCGGGAATGCCACATCCTTCTCTCGGAGACGCCGCTTCTCCAAAGAAAGAACACTGTCATGCAGACTCCGCATAGCACCGGTTGCAGCATCGAGCATATTTCTCGGTAGCATCGGCCTACCCGCCACATGCACCCTCCTCGAGATATCCGCAGTTGAAGGTGGCCCGTCCTGAGCACGGATCGTACTCGGTGCCGGCTGGCCCGCACCCTTGTTAGTCTTTCTTTTGCGTGCCTTCTTCTTGATCTCCTGTAATGGGACCGAGTTCTGCTCACAGACCGCCTTCTTGAGTGTGTTGGGGCTGATCATATTTCGCACCTCGCCTATCTGAGGCTCGGTGAAGTCGGCAGCTGGAGGCGTCTCCTGAGAGCTGAACTGCAGACGACGCCTGTTGCAACTTGGCTTATCCGCGGTACCAGCTAGATCGCACACGTCTTTTGTTGGGTTGGGTTCTTGAGAAGGAGGCCCCATGAAGTCGCCACCGTCCCCATGATCGGCAAAGTACTGATCGACGTTGTCAAATGTATCGTCGTCGTCGTCGTTCTGATCCTGTGCCATATGCATGTTTGGATCCAGTGGCATAGGGATGTCCGGCACCGTTGCGGCGGTCTTGCCATGGGGCCGACTTGGCACCGGCACGACTGGCGGTGTTGTCTTTGGGGTGGTGTCCCCCGCCCCCAAACGAATCTGGCTCTTCGGCCAAAGCAGGGGCCAGCTCAGGCAGGCGCTGAGGTTCATCACGTCATCATCGTCGGCCCCGATGGGTCGAATCGGAGGTAACACCTCGTCGCAGCCTGGCAGCACCCGAACCAGTTGAACCCTAAACAAGTTGGGTGGCATCTGGGTACCGTGGAACAAGGGGTTGCCCGGTTGAACGATTTTGCCCTTGGCGACATCGACCAACTCGTTGTTCACGAAGTGTAGGAGAGTGCACGGAACATCGGCGGCGCCCTGCAAAAACATGTAGGGCGTTAGGGATGCCCAGTCAAAGGCAAGGAGATGAAGTCCTCGGCCGAGAGAGGCTTAATTAGTTACCGTGATGATGGCGTCGAGCTCGGCTAATGTCGAGGCACCGCCAACGGCGGGCGTGCAGTTGACGGAGGGGCCGCTTGCTGCAGAGGTGCCGGCCGGCGTACACCCGGGTGCATTAAGCTCCCGTGCCGGCGTCGGAGACACCAATGCCGGCTCCGCCGGAGACACCAATGGCCCCGCCATCGCGTTCTGCGAGTTGCTGGCCGTGAAGCTAGGAATCGGGGGCGGCCCCTGTTGGCCGCCCGCAATCCACGCACTAATCCCCTGGATCAAGGTAGGCACAATGGCGGTGATCGTCGCTCCGAGTTGTTGTTGCACTTGCTCTTGGACAATCTCCGGAATCCGCGCCACCTATGCCCTGAGTTCTTGAACCTCGCGCGCCTGGCTTTCCGAGCTGGTCTTTTTCTCCTTTCGCCCAGCAGTGTCATAGTATGACGACCATTTTGTCGACAAGCCTTTGCCGGCCACACGACCAGCTAACGTCGGCTTACTGAGCTTATCCTTGTTCTTCATTACATTCAACGCCCTATTTAGAGTGGTGTCCCAAGGGTTGCTCTTAGTCGACCCCGCGCTACTGCTTTCAGTAGCCTGCGGAAGGAATGTGAACCATTTAGAAATTTGGCTTCATTAATTAGAATGCAACCATATGGAGCTAATTACGAGGGGGTGTATTCCTTACCAGAACAAGCTCAAGCGCCCTGGTCTTCGGATCCGTGGTAAGCTCCTTTGTTTTCGGGTCCTTCTTGTACCGGGATTTGACAAAGTTCCTGGTCTGCTTGTCATCGTATTTATCGAAGAGGGGCGGTAGGCCTTGCTCGGTACGGTCCGCCTCCTCCTTGTCCCATATAGGCTCCGCCAGTCTGTAACCGTCGGGACCGAGTGTGTGTTCCCCTAAGTTCAGCTCCTGCATTTCTTTCCCCCACTTACTTGATTCGGAGTTTGCGGTGCTCGAGCAATTGATCTTGAAGTCGTTGTAGTCATCTTCGGTGATCGAAGGATTTTTCTCCTTGATCTTCTCATAACTCTCACCTTTCTCGATCATTCTCTTCACATTGCTTTTCCATGTAGACAGGGCCTTGCTCATCTTCGTGAGGGCAGCATTGTTCACTTTATTCCCTTTGAGGCTTGTGTTTTCAAATTCAGCGGGGAACTTGTATCGTTCGTGCAACTTCGTGAAGAGGAGGTTGCGCAAATTCCCTCGGTCAGGATGCCTCAGGTTCTCGGTGTTGATCGAGACGGTGCTCCGGAGAATGCACCCGAGCTGAAGCGAGTACCCCTTGACTATTCGTTCGGGCGCCGTTGGATTCCCGTCGGAGTCCACTTCAGTAACTTCCTCCTTGAGGGTGCGGAGCACGGTCGGGCGCCGGTCCTTCCGTTGCCTCTTCGATTGGCTGCCATCTGTGCGTGCGCCGCCATCATCAGTGGTGGCATCCTCGGCGGCACCATCAGTGGTGGCATCAGTGGGGTCATCCTCGGCGGTACCATCAATGGTCTCAGGATCGGTGGGGAAGGCGGCGTCCTCATACAAGTGAGGTTGTTCCTCCATCTCCTGGGACAGCTTCCAGAATGGCTTGACGCTCGAACCCCCGGCCTCATCGTTGTTGGCCATGTTTCTCTCTAAATAGGAACAAAGTTTGGTCAAAAAGTTGGTTATTGTCAAGGAACAAGATCATGGTCTCATCATTTAGGGTTTGTCGACACCGAGGCATCCTAAAAGCTAAGCATTTATCATTGAGGGTTTTTCGACGCCGAGGCACCCTAAAAGCCTAAGCTTTCATCATTTCGGTTTTTATCGACACCGAGGCACCCTAAAAGCCATGCATTAGTCACAAGTACACCGGGGCACTTGATCCTACTTAATTAACTACTAAGATACCCCGGCCCATGCATTAGTCACAAGTACCCCATATGTCCTATTTTTAGCAAAGTCATGCTAAAATTCACGGAAAATTTCAGCATGACGTTTGCTGAAAATAGGACATATGGAGTACCCGAATTTGCTGGAATGGAAGTTAATCGACATTTCGGCAAACTCAAGGGCCTCTCGGGTGGACAAGGCAAAAAAGGCCTCCATCACAACATGGAAAATATATTGGCATGTGAAGAGGTGAAACAATATATGCATCTCCAATCAGTATCATTCAACAATTTGGACAAAACACTACACTTGAAAACTCCCCAACCACAATGAATAAGTATAATGAGCTGAATATGCATGCACGCTCCGCCTTTCGTATTGGGATTTGTCACTAAAAAGACGCAGAGTTTGAAATTTGAACCAAGTAAAGCAAAGAGGGAACCAATCATATATACTTGCTAGCTCGCCAATATGAATACTCTACTTCAAGATAGTTGGCCAATATGATCATTCCAGGTAACTTAGTTCCATTTTTTTTCTCAATGTCTATTTAATAACATCTCAGAGAAAGAACACTTGACATGGTATTTTTTTGAACTGCGGATTATTCTAAGTACAGCCAAAGACAACCCAAAGAACTAGGCCACCACCCTAACCATCCTATACAACTAGGCCACCACCCTAACCATCATTTTTCTTTTCTATACATCTTCTTGACCATCTACTACAATTGATACATCCTATCAAGAATGGTACACATCACCATATATTGCAAAGATGTACTGGTCAGCAGCAATTTTAACAAGATGTACTGGACAACAGCAAATTGAGCAAAAAAATGTACTGGACAGCAGTATATATAGGGGGAGAGGAAGAGGGGTTGGTACCTTGGGAGAGGAGGGTGTGCTTGGCTCTGCCGCCGTGCCTGAGTAGCAAGCACCTACGTCCCTGCCTTGTTCCACTTGTATCCTGCAGATCGAGAGAGGATGAGATGAATCAGATCAGTTGCTCATGCTTTTTACAAATTGTAGCTACTGTTTTTTATACCTAAACAAAATTGCCCTAGCTATATTTGCTACTGTTTTTATACCTAATTTTTTGCTACTGTTTTTTTAATTTGCTACTGCTTTTTTTATTTGCTATTGTTTTTATACCTAAACAAAATTTCCCTAGCTATATTTGCTACTCTTTTTTTATTTGCTACTGTTTTTATACCTAATTTTTTTGCCACTGTTGTTTGGACTACTCCGTCAGCTCCTGTGACTGCCAGAATAAGTGCCGTAACATTTTTGAAGCTAACCTGACTACCCTGGCTGTGTTGTTTGGTTCCATAGTTGCTTTTTGTGTGTAGATTACTACTGGAGTAGTATTGTAACTAAACTTGTTACCGTCTGAGTATTCCACGGATGTTATTTGGGTACTTCTGACTAGATTATAGATTTTTTAGAAACATCTCTATTGCTCTGCTCTTTCTAGAACTTCAACTTTGACGTAACTGAATTATAGCTGTAGCTATGTAACTAAATCTGTTATTTTAGAACACCATTGGTGTTAATTGGGTACTGTCTCCTCGAAAGTGCAGTCGACTTTAGATTTCGGTTGTATTGATTTTCTGAACAATTGGAGAAATGATTCATAGTAATGTTCACTTGCTACATGCATGTTGTGTTATAGACTTATAGTGAGAAGGTGGTAGTCCTATACTCTGCTCAAGTTCTTCTTTCTGGTGCTTGTTTGTCTGACTGACTCCTGCAGCCCTGCTGCACCAGTTTGATGTATCGGTAAAGCAAGTTCAGACTATCTCTGGCCGATGGTAGCCACTTTGCATCTTTCGATGTTTAGGCAACTTTCTTGCCGGTTGTTGAAAAAATATTTAGGTGGAACAGTTTGGAGCACATACAATTTTGGAGTTTCAGTTTCGTCAGACTATATATGAATTTAGTTCAACAAGTGTGTCAGTCCATCACAAAACATCACCAGAAGAATATATACCTTGACGCTGCCACTAGTAATTCGATTTAATTTAATACATGGGATGTAGCCTTTCTCCTATGTTTTTCAGCTACGGAGAATAACAATTCTTCAAGCTCGGGAATTGAATTCTATGATAGCAAATTATATGATAATTTTATCTGATAATCATATTCTCACTGTAAGCCTGCTATCCTAGGAGCATTTCACTTGCGTGCTGGAAAGTGCACATGACTGTAATAACTCATTTTTGCTGTTTTTGCTATCTGGATTAATTTATTATTTCCAGTCTCCGCAGCAAAATAGTCAACCCTGGGTCTGGATCAATGTCAGTTTCTTCTTGGTACAACTTCATAAACTATTTCTGCTCTTTCCAAATGCTTATGTTGTGACACATATGCTTCATGAACTCTTGATTTTGTATTGATTTTCTGAACAATTGTATTGATTTCGGTTGTATCAAGGGGCAGATCATGCTCATCCTCTTCCTGGTGGTCTTATTCATCATACTCTTCGTTCTAGTGTTCTTGACATAGCAACATACTACTCGTATATCATATAGTGTAAGTTGTGTTCCACATTAAGCATTCAAAGAGGAAGGAGGAGGCCGGAGGGGGAGGGAGAGGTGGGGCAGTACCTGAGGAGGCGGAGGAGGCTGGAGGGGACAAGGAGGAGGTCGGAGCGGCGCGGCGGTGGCGCGGACAAGGAGGAGGGCGAGGACGAGGACGACGGGGCGGCGGCGTCGGGAGAGGAGAGGGGAAGGGGCAGCGGCGTCGGGGCGTCGGGGCGGAGACGAGGACGACGGGGCGGCGTCGAGGCGGCGGGGCAGCGGCGTCGGGAGAGGAGAGGGGAAGGGGATCGAGGGCGAGGGCGAGGGAGAGAGAGGGGATAGGTTTAGGCCGGGGATAGGCGAGGGCGAGGGCACAATACTAATGGCGCACCACCCCTCGGTGCGCCATAAGTACATCCATACTAATGGCGCACCTCACCCTGGTGCGCCATTAGTATTTTTTTTTGATTTCTGCTCGAGCCAACAGGTTATCTTCCACCTGACCTGATCCACACCAAGTTCCCTCTACTAGCTCGACTGGTCAGCAGCCAGTTCTCACACCAGGAGGTCCTGGGTTCGATTCCCAGGCTCCACAATTTTTTTTATGCATTTAAAATGCTGTTTGATATTTATTTGTGTTTAAATATGTTCAAACTTGTTTAAATCATAACAGTAATATTTTTTATAAGACAGTAATAATTATTTAAAAATATCATCAAACAGTAATGCCGGTGGAGCGGAGGAGGGTGCGCGGGGTGCGGGGGGCCGGTGGACCGGGGGGTGCTCGGCGGCGAGGGGGACTGGATCTGGCGAGGTGGGATAGCGATCGAGATGGAGGGGGATCGAGATCGAGTGTCCATGAAATTTAAAAATATTCATGATAGTTCAAAAAGTGCCCATGAAATACAATCGAGAAATGAAGGCTACGATTTAAATACAATCGATCTTAGCTAGCTATCTGTTCACAATCTTCTTGCCCTTCTTTTTCGCAAATGGAGTTCTTCTGTGGAACGGACGTCCTTTAGGTAGGGTGGTCCTGCTTCTTCTTGTGGTGTATGCTGCTACTTCATCATCGTCGTCATGTTCGATTCTCGGGCCGCCGTACTTGTCGAAGTCTTGCTCATTGGCTACTCCATCCATTCCGATGATCTTCCTTTTGCCTCTCCTCACGACAACACGACTGGGCTTTGACGGGTCGGTAATGAAGAAGCATTGGTCCACTTGGGAAGCCAGTACCCATGGCTCATTTTTCGCGGCGACGTTTGCGCCTGCGGTCTTGGATTTGGCTTCGGGTATAACCATGGTGGTGAAATACCGGTCTTCTTTTAGGACACTCTTGGCCCATCTGACAGGGAACATCGGGACCTTCTCTCCAGCGTAGCTCAGCTCCCAGATCTCCTTGATCCTTCCGTAGTATCTGTCCTTGTCGTTACCGGTGTAGGATTCCATCGTTTCCCTGGAGTTCTGATAACCATCGCTCTTCATGTCCTTGGCCTCGGTGTAGAATGTGTAGCCGTTGATATCGTACGCCTCATAGGTCATCAGGTTGTGCTCGGCGCCCTGTGACAAGGCGAATATGAGTTGTTCTTCCGCGGAAGAATCCTCATGTAAAGGGTACGACAGAAGCTTCTGCTTGAACCAACGCGTGAAACATGAGTTGTGCTCTTTGAGTATATCTCCGTCCGTCCTCTGTTGGCCTCGGTCATTGTACGTCTTCTTAATAAAGGTTTTGTGCTCTACCACCCAAGGATCGACCACGTCTATGTGTTGTAGCACGACTAGGTTTGCTCTTTCAAAGTCGGCGAGTCGACCCTCAAAGTCGACATGCATTTCGCGGCGACCCTCACGGTGACCCCATCCAGCGAGCCTGCCGAGGTGCCTGTTGACGGGCAGACCAACGGGGTTCTCGATGCCTAGATAATTCGTGCAGTAGGAGATGCACTCTTCGGTCAGAAAGCCCCTGGCTATGCTTCCCTCTGGACGTGACATGTTGCGAACGTATCCTTTGATGACACCATTCATCCTTTCGAACGGCATCATGCTGTGCAGGAACGTCGGCCCGAGTTGGATGATATCGTCCATGATATGGACCAGCAGATGCACCATAACGTCGAAGAATGCGGGCGGGAAGTACATCTCAAGCTCGCATAGTATCACCACGATCTCTTCCTGTAGCCTTCTGAGTTGCCTCACGCCAACAGACTTCCGAGAGATGACGTCGAAAAAGTTGCATAGGCCAAATAGCGTTTCACGGACGTGCGCGTCCATGATCCCACGGATTGCAACTGGAAGTATCTGGGTCATCAGCACGTGACAGTCGTGAGACTTGATCCCGCTGAACTTCAGCTTCGCTAGGTCTAGGTATCTGCTTATCTTCCCCGCGTAACCGTAAGGAAGTTTTACACCTACGAGGCAGGTGAAAAACTGCTCGATCTCCTCCTGACTTAGAGTGAAGCACGCGCGAGGGTAGTCATTTCCGGTCTTCTTGGCCTTTTTGCCTTTGCGACGACTTTCCGTGTCCTGCTTCGCCTCATCATCATCATCATCATCATCATCATATATAGCGTGAAGCTCCTGCCTGATGCCCATTGATTTCAAGTCTGCCCTTGCTTTCGGCCCATCTTTGGTCCTCTCTGGCATGTTGAGCAGGGTACCAAGCAGACTCTCGCACACGTTCTTCGTGATATGCATGACATCAAGGCTGTGAGGCACACGGTGGATCTTCCAGTACGGCAAGTCCCAGAAAACAGACCTCGTTTTCCATACCTTCAGCAGCGGCTCTGGCGCCTTTCGCTTCTTTCCCGGCTCTGGCGCCTTTTGCTTCTTTCCCGGCAGTGGGCAGTCTTTCCAATTTTTCAACAGCTCGTCTATTTCCTCGCTGCTCCTCGTACGCGGGCGTCCTCGGGGTTCGGTTTCACCATCGAATAGATCCTTGCGTTTTCTCCACGGGTCATCGTCGCGAAGCCACCTTCGATGTCCCATGAACACGGTTTTCGAAGACCCGGGATCTCTATCTAGCTGGCGATACGTTGTGTCATCCATGCACCTGACGCATCCAGAAAATCCGTGGACCACCTGCCCCGCGACATATCCGTAACCGAGATAGTCGTGCACCGTCGTGAGCAGCGCGGCTCTCATAGGGAAATATTCTTTCTCTGCGGCGTCCCACGTATTGGCTGGCGTTTTCCACATCGTGTCAAGCTCCTCTTTCAGCAGCCCCAGATACAGATTGATGTCGTTCCCTGGTTGTTTCGGTCCTTCGATTAGCATACTCATGTGAATGTACTTCCTCTTCATGCACAACCAGGGGGGAAGGTTGTACATCCACACAAAAACAGGCCAGGTGCTATGTGTGCTTCTCTGGCTGCCAAACGGATTGACTCCATCGGTGCTCGCGCCCAGCACGATGTTCCTTGGATCGTTCCCAAATTCTAGGTCTTCGAAGTTCAACGCTTGCCACTGGCTCGCATCCTTAGGGTGACTCAGCATCTTGTCTTTTTATCTATCTCCGGATCATTTGCGTCATCTTCTCGCTTCTTCTCCTCCCTATCCGCGTGCCAACGCAGGAGCTTTGCTACCTTAGGGTCCGCGAAATACCGCTGCAGACGAGGAGTGATCGGAAAGTACCACACCACTTTTCGAGGAGCTTTCTTCCTCTTCTTGTATCGAGTGACGCCGCACACCGGACATATGGTAGACTCCGCGTGCTCGTCCCGATAAATGATGCAATTTTTCATGCACACATGGTATTTCACGTGCGGTAAATCCAGAGGACACACGATTTTCTTCGCCTCCTCCAAACTGGTCGGGCACTTGTTCCCCTTGGGAAGACGTTCGTGCCAGAATGACATGTTCTCGTCGAAGCATGCGTCGGTCATTTTGTGTTTTACCTTCATCTCCAGAGCCATGATCGTTACTTTCAGGCGGGTATCCTCGGGCCTGCATCCTTCATACAATGGGGTAACCGCGTCTAACTCAAGTTGATCCATCTTGGCTTTCTCTTGGGCGGCAGCTCTTGCGTTATCCGTCTGCTTGAGAAGCAGCTCTTGAATATGAGGGTCCTGCACCCAGCCCATCGATGGTCCAGCGTCGTCTGCTCCGCCGGCATCATCATCTTCATGATCATGCCCGTCGTCTGCTCCGGCATCTTCCTCATCATCATGTCCTGCATCTTCTACATGATGACTGTGTACAACATCACCGTCGTGATCATCTCCTGGGGATTCTTTGTCTTCTCGCCCGCCCGAGCCGCGGTGGTTGTCTTGCTGCCCTTCCTCATTTCTTGCCCGCCCCCCATGGACGACTTCGTAGTCATCTTCATCACCTTGCCACCGATAGCCATCCATGAAACCATGCAAGAGCAGGTGGTCCCGCACCTGCCAGGATTCCGGGTCTGCAATAAGGCTCTTCAGCTTGCATCTTCGACACGGACATCTTATCTCCGTCTCGTTCTTTTGAAGCATCTCGGCCTTCGCGGACCTCAAAAACCTATTCACGATGCCTTCGGTCATCATGCGGACCATGGTCGCCTGCGGGGTAGAGCAAAACGATATTTTAGAACCAAGAAAATTTTTGGCATGACTTTCCCTAAAAATAGGACAAAAAAGAATGCTTAATGCCAAAATTCTCGCCGAAACGGAAATGAATCAACATTCCGGCATAATATTGGCAACTATTGCATTTCAAATACCGGTACACCTCCAAACACAAACACATATGCAACACCACAAACATATGCAACACCACGAACATACATAGATCTAGCTAGGCCATAAAAAGTGCATGTGCACATTGTTGTAGGGAGAACAACATAAATATAGCTTCCCCCCTTACTTACCTATCAAAACAAGGTAATTTAACCACTTAAATTGAATGAATCTATGGTGGAAATGAGGTGAAAAAGAGGAGGCACCCGAGACAAGGAGGAGGTGGAGAGAATGAAGTGGGGAGAAAGTGAGTGTGGGTAGGAGAGGCTGTCCAAAATATCTTGTTGCTGCGCACTTACTAATGGCGCACCAACACTAAATGCGCCATTAGTAATCCAGGTTACTAATGGCGCACCTTCTGGTGGTGCGCCATTAGTATGTTTGGACAGGCGCACTAGTTAAATTTTTTTTTGATACTAATGGCGCACCCTGGGCCTGGTGCGCCATTACTAGTTACAACTAGTAATGGCGCACTCTGTCTGGATGCGCCATTAGTATGTTTGGACAGGCGCACTAGTTAATTTTTTTTGATACTAATGGCGCACCCTGGGACAGGTGCGCCATTACTAGTTACAACTAGTAATGGCGCACTGTGTCTGGATGCGCCATTAGTATGTTTGGACAGGCGCACTAGTTAAATTTTTTTTTGATACTAATGGCGCACCCTGGGCCAAGTGCGCCATTACTAGTTACAACTAGTAATGGCGCACTGTGTCTGGATGCGCCATTAGTATGTTTGGACAGGCGCACTAGTTAAATATTTTTTTTTGATACTAATGGCGCACCCTGCGCCTGGTGCGCCATTAGTAGTTTCAACTCTAATGGCGTATCAGAAGGTGGTGCGCCATTAGTGTCAATCCCATCTATAGCCCTTTTTCTAGTAGTGATGTATAAGTCATGAAGAAAGCAATACAAATAAACTGAACGATCAATATGCTAAGCTAACGAATGGGTCTTGTCAATCACATCATTCTCTAATGATGTGATCCCGTTCAGCAAATGACAACACATGCCCATGGTCAGGAAACTTAATCATCTTTGCTTAACGAGCTAGTCAAGTAGAGGCATTCTAGGGACACTCTGTTTTGTCTATGTATTCACACATGTACTATGTTTCCGGTTAATACAATTCTAGCATGAATAATAAACATTTATCATGATATAAGGAAATATAAATAACAACTTTATTATTGCCTCTAGGGCATATTTCCTTCAGTCTCCCACTTGCACTAGAGTCAATAATCTAGTTCATATCATCATGTGATTTAACAATAATAGTTGACATCACCATGTGATTAACACCCATAGTTCACGTCGCCATGTGACCAACAATCAAAAGGGTTTACTAGAGTCAGTAATCTAGTTCACATCGCCATGTGATTAACACCCAAAGAGTACTAAGGTGTGATCATGTTTTGCTTGTGAGAGAAGTTTAGTCAACGGGTCTGCCACATTCAGATCCCTATGTATTTTGCAAATTTTCTATGTCTACAATGCTCTGCATGGAGCTACTCTAGATAATTTCTCCCACTTTCAATATGTATCCAGATTGAGACTCAGAGTCATCTGGATCGGTGTAAAAACTTGCATCGACGTAACTCTTTACGACGAACTCTTTACCACCTCCATAACTGAGAAATATTTCCTTAGTCCTCTTAGGTAACTAAGGGTAAATTTGACCGTTGTCCAGTGATTCACTCCTGGATCACTATCGTACCCCCTTGCCAAACTCATGGCAAGGTACATAATAGGTCTGGTACACAGCATAGCATACTTTATAGAACCTATGGCTGAGGCATAGGGAATGACTTTCATTCTCTTTCTATTTTCTGCCGTGGTCGGGTTTTGAGTCTTACTCAACTTTACACCTTGCAATACAGGCAAGAACTCCTTCTTTGACTGTTCCATTTTGAACTACGTCAAAATCTTGTCAAGGTATATACTCGTTGAAAAAACATATCAAGCGTCTTGATCTATCTCTATAGGTCTTGACGCCCAATATGTAAGCAGCTTCTCTGAGGTCTTTCTTTTGAAAAAACTTCTTTCAAATACTCCTTTATGCTTTCCAGAAAATTCTACATCATTTCTGATCAACAATATGTCATTCACATATACTTATCAGAAAGGCTGTAGTGCTCCCACTCACTTTCTTGTAAATACAGGCTTCATCGCAAGTCTGTATAAAACTATATGCTTTGATCAACTCATCAAAGCGTATATTCCAACTCCGAGATGCTTGCACCAGTCCATAGATGGATCGCTGGAGCTTGCACATTTTGTTAGCACCTTTAGGATCGACAAAACCTTCTAGTTGCATCATATACAACTCTTCTTTAATAAATCCATTAAGGATTGCAGTTTTGTTATCCATTTACCAGATTTCATAAAATGTGGCAATTTCTAACATGATTCGGACATACTTATGCATCGATACGAGTGAGAAAATCTCATCGTAGTCAACACCTTGAACTTGTCGAAAACCTTTTGTGACAATTCGAGCTTTGTAGATAGTAACACTACCATCAGCATCTGTCTTCCTCTTGAAGGTCCATTTATTCTCAATGGCTTGACAATCATCGGGCAAGTCCACCAAACTCCATACTTTGTTCTCATACGTGGATCCCATCTCAGATTTCATGGCCTCAAGCCATTTCACGGAATCTGGGCTCATCATCACTTCCTCATAGTTCGTAGGTTCGTCATGGTCTAGTAACATGACTTCCAGAATAGGATTCCCGTACCACTCTGGTGCGGAACGTACTCTTGGTTGACCTACGACGTTCGGTAATAACTTGCTCTGAAGTTTCATGATCATCATCATTAACTTCCTCACTAATTGGTGTAGGAATCACTCGAACTGATTTCTGCGATGAACTACTTTCCAGTTCGGGAGAAGGTAGAATTACCTCATCAAGTTCCACTTTCCTCCCACTCACTTCTTTTGAGAGAAACTCCTTCTCTAGAAAGGATCCATTTGTAGCAATGAATATCTTGCCTTCGGATCTGTGATAGAAGGTGTACCCAATAGTCTCCTTTGGGTATCCTACGAAGACGCACTTCTCCGATTTGTGTTCGAGCTTATCAGGCTGAAGCTTTTTCACATAAGCATCTCAACCCCAAACTTTAAGAAACGACAACTTAGGTTTCTTGCCAAACCATAGTTCATATGGTGTCGTCTCAACGGATTTATATGGTGCCCTATTAAACATGAATGCAGCGGTCTCTAATGCATAACCCCAAAACGATAGTGGTAAATCGGTAAGAGACATCATAGATCGCACCATATCTAGTAAAGTACGGTTATGATGTTCGGACACACCACTGCGCTGTGGTGTTCCAGGTGGCGTGATTTGTGAAACTATTCCACATTGTTTTAAATGAAGGCCAAACTCGTAACTCAAATATTTGCCTCCGCGATCAGATCAAAGAAACTTTACTTTCTTGTTATGATGATTCTCCACTTCACACTGAAATTCTTTGAACTTTTCAAATGTTTCAGACTTGTGTTTCATCAAGTAGATATACCTATATCTGCTCAAATCATCTGTGAAGGTAAGAAAATAGTTATACCCGGCATGAGCCTCAACACTCATCGGACCGCATACATCGTATGTATTATGTCCAATAAGTCAGTTGCTCGCTCCTTTGTTCCGGAGAACGGAGTCTTAGTCATCTTGCCCATGAGGCATGGTTTGCAAGCATCAAGTGATTCATAATCAAGTGATTCCAAAAGCCCATCAGCATGGAGTTTCTTCATGCGCTTTACACCAATATGACCTAAACGGCAGTGCCACAAATATGTTGCACTATCATTATCAACTTTGCATGTTTTGGCATCAATATTATGTATATGTGTATCACATGATTGAGATTCAATAAACCATTCACATTGGGTGTATGACCATTGAAGGTTTTATTCATGTAAATAGAATAACAATTATTCTCTGACTTAGGTGAATAACCGTATTGCGATAAACACGATCTAATAATATTCATGCTCAACGCAAACACCAAATAACATTTATTTAGGTTCAACACTAATCCCGAAGATAGAGGGAGTGTGCGATGGTGATCATATCAACCTTGGAATCACTTCCAACACACATCGTCACTTTGCCCATAACTTGTCTCTGTTCATTCCGCAACTCCTGTTTTTAGTTACTAATCATAGCAACTGAATCGGTATCAAATACCCAGGGGTTACTATGAACACTAGTAAAATACACATCAATAACATGTATATCACATATACCTTTATTCACTTTGCCATCCTTCCAGTGACCATTTCCTTTGCAGTACAAGCACTCAGTTTCAGGCTTAGGTCCAGACTTGGGCTTCTTCACTTGAGCAGCAACTTGCTTGCCGTTCTTCTTGAAGTTACCCTTCTTCCCTTTGCCCTTTTACTTGAAACTAGTGGTCTTGTTAACCATCAACAATTGATGCTCTTTGTTTTTATTTCTACCTTCGTTGATTTCAGCATCACGAAGAGCTCGGGAATCGTTTTCGTCATCCCTTGCATATAATAGTTCATCACGAAGTTCCAGTAACTTGGTGATAGTGACTAGAGAACTCTGTCAATCACTATCTTATCTGGAAGATTAAGTCCCACTTGATTCAAGCAATTGTAGTACTCAGACATTCTGAGCACATGCTCACTGGTTGAGCTATTCTCCTCCATCTTGTAGGCAAAGTACTTGTCAGAGGTCTCATACCTCTCGACACGGGCATGAGTCTGAAATACCAATTTCATCTCTTGGAACATCTCGTATGATCTGTGGCGTTCAAAATGTTTTTGAAGTCCCGGTTCTAAGCCATAAAGCATGGTGTTCTAAACTATCAAGTAGTCATCATACCGAGCTTTTGTCAAACGTTCATAACGTCCGCTTCTGCTCTTGCAATAGGTCTGTCACCTGGCGGTGCATCAAGAACATAATTCTTCTGTGCAGCAATGAGGAAAATCCTGAGATCACGGACCAAGTCCACATCATTGCTACTATCATCTTTCAACTTATATTTCTCTAGGAACATATAAAAATAAACGGGGAGCTACATCGCGAGCTATTGATCTACAACATAGATATGCTAATACTACGAGGACTAAGTTCATGATAAATTAAAGTTCAATTAATCATATTACTTAAGAACTCATCAACTAAACCATGTCCGATCATCACGTGAGATGGAGTAGTTTTCAATGGTGAACATCTCTATGTTGATCATATCTACTATATGATTCACGTTCGACCTTTCGGTCTCAGTGTTCCGAGGACATATCTGCATATGCTAGGCTCGTCAAGTTTAACCTGAGTATTTTGCATGTGCAAAACTAGCTTGCACCCGTTGTATTTGAACGTAGAGCTTATCACACTCGATCATCACGTGGTGTCTCGGCACGACGAACTGTCGCAACGGTGCATACTCAGGGAGAACACTTATACCTTGAAATTTAGTGAGGGATCATCTTATAATGCTACCGCCGTACTAAGCAAAATAAGATGCATAAAAGATAAACATCACATGCAATCAAAATATGTGACATGATATGGCCATCATCATCTTGTGCCTTTGATCTCCATCTCCAAAGCACCGTCATGATCTCCATCATCACCGGCTTGACACCTTGATCTCCAGCGTAGTGTCGTGGTCGTCTCGCCAACTATTGCAACTACGGCTATCGCTAACGCATAGTGATAAAGTAAAGCAATTACATGGTGATCGCAATTCATACAATAAGAAGACAACCATATGGCTCCTGCCGATTGCCGATAACTTTACAAAACATGATCATCTCATACAACAACTTATATCTCATCACGTCTTGACCATATCACATCACAGCAAGCCCTGCAAAAACAAGTTAGACGTCCTCTACTTTGTTGTTGCAAATTTTACGTGGCTGCTACGGGCTTAGCAAGAACCGTTCTTACCTACGCATCAAAACCACAACGATTTTTCGTCATGTGCGCTGTTTTAACCTTCAACAAGGACCGGGCGTGGGCAAACTCGATTCAACTAAAGTTTGAGAAACAGACACCCACTAGCCACCTGTGTGCGAAGCACATCGGTAGAACCAGTCTCATGAACACGGTCATGTAATGTCGGTCTGGGCTGCTTCATCCAACAATACCGCTGAATCAAAGTAAGACGTTGCTGGTAAGCAGTATGACTATTATCGCCCACAACTCTTTGTGTTCTACTCGTGCATATAACATACGCATAGACCTGGCTCGGATGCCACTGTTGGGGAACGTAGTATTTAAAAAAAATTCCTACGATCACGCAAGATCTATCTAGGAGAAGCATAGCAATGAGCAGGGAGAGTGTGTCCACGTACCCTCATAAACCGAAAGCGGAAGCATTTAGTAACACGGTTGATGTAGTCGGACATCTTCACGATCCAACCGAATGTACGGCACCTCCGTGATCAGCACACGTTCAGCACGCTGACGTCCATCGAGCTCTTGATCCAGTTGAGGACGAGGGAGAGTTTCGTCAGCACGACGGCGTGGTGACGGTGATGATGAAGTTATCGGCGCAGGGCTTCGCCTAAGCACTACGACGATATGACCGAGGTGTGTAACTGTGGAGGGGGGCACCGCACACGGCTAAGACAAATCTTGTGTGCCTTTGGGGTGCTCCCCACCCCCGTATATAAAGGAGGGAGGGAGGAGGCGGTCGGCCTAGGGGGCATGCCAAGCATAGGGAGTCCTACTAGGATTCCCAAGTCCTAGTAGGATTTCCTTTCCTATTCGGAGTAGGAGAGAAGGAAAGAGAGGGAGAGGGAGAAGGAAAGGGGGGCCGCGCCCCACCCCTTGTCCAATTCGGTTTGGGCAGGGGGGAGGCGCGTGGCACCTTTTGGCCCTTCTCCCCTCTCTCCACTAAAGCCCAATAAGGCCCATTACTTCTCCCGGTGAATTCCCGTAACTCCCCGGTACTCCAAAAATACCCGAATCACTTGGAACCTTTCTGATGTCCGAATATAGCCTTCTGAAAGTGCAACTATCCCTGGGTGGTTTTGGTAATTCGTAACAACATATAGCTCATTGAACTAATGCTATTTCAAGATGATCATTTCAGAAAGTTCAATGATTGGCATGGCATGGACTAGGAATGTGGACCGCTCAAAATGCTAAGGACACATATTGGCTCAAGCTCAAGATTCTACATTTTCATTTTAGTGATCCAAGATCACATTGAGTCCATAGGAAAAGCCAATACTATTAAAAGGGGATGAGGTGTTGCTTAATGGCTTGCTTGCTCAAAATGCTTAGTGATATGCTCCAAAATCCCTCAACCACTTTCTCATATCCACATATGTCCCAAACCAAAAGTCAAACTCGGCTCCACCGATTTGATCTATCCGGAGCCACCGAGTTCATTTGACATAGCCACTGCCAGAAACCCTAGTCAGTTCGGTCTCACCGATAGGGATCTCGGTCTCACCGAGATGGGATTGCAAACTCTCTGTTTCCCTTTGTAACTTTTCAATCTAAACGAGATGAGCGATTATTCCCACCGAGTTCGCAATGCAAACTCTCTGTTTCCTTTTAGTAATGTTTCGGTCTCACCGAAATGAGCGAATCGGTCCCACCAAGTTTGCCTAACCAACTCTCTGTTTGCCTATTACAGAAATCGGTCCCACCGAGTTTATGTGATCGGTCTCACCGAGATTACGTTATGCCCTAACCCTAATGAAATCGGTCCCACCAAGTTGATCATGTCAGTCCCACCGAAAATCCTAACGTTCACATTTTGAACTAAATCGGTCTGACTGAGTTTCAGGATTCGGTCTCACCGAGTTTGGTAAATTGTGTGTAACGGTTAGATTTTTTGTGGAGGCTATATATACCCCTCCACCCACTCTTCATTCGTGGAGAGAGCCATCCGAACGTGCCTACACTTCTACCATTCATTTCCTGAGAGAGAACCACCTACTCATGTGTTGAGACCAAGATATTCCAATCCAACCACAAGGATCTTGATCTCTAGCCTTCCCCAAGTTGCTTTCCACTCAAATCATCTTTCCACCAAATCCAAATCTGTGAGAGAGAGAGTTGAGTGTTGGGGAGACTATCATTCGAAGCACAAGAGCAAGGAGTTCATCATCAACACACCATCTATTACCTTTTGGAGAGTGGTGTCCCCTAGATTGGTTAGGTGTCACTTGGGAGCCTCCGTCAAGATTGTGGAGTTGAACCAAGGAGTTTGTACGGGCAAGGAGATCGCCTACTTCGTGAAGATCTACCCTAGTGAGGCATGTCCTTCATGGGCGATGGCCATGGTGGGATAGACAAGGTTTCTTCTTCGTGGACCCTTCGTGGGTGGAGCCCTCCGTGGACTCGTGCAACCGTTACCCTTTGTGGGTTGAAGTCTCCACTAACGTGGATGTATGATAGCACCACCTATCGGAACCACGACAAAAATCTCCGTGTCTACATTGCGTTTGCTCCCGCTAACTCCTCCCTTTACCTTCATGTGCAATGTATTACATTCCGCTGCTATACTCTTAGACTTGCATGTGTAGGTTGATTGCTTGACTTGTGTTAAGTTGCTAAAATCTGCCAAGACTTAAAATTGGAAAAAGGCTAGATTTTTATTTGGTCAAGTAGTCTAATCACCCCCCTCTAGACATTCTTTCGATCCTACAAGTGGTATCAGAGCTTTGGTCTCCATTTGCCTTGATTTCCATAGCTTTTGGTGATCATAGCCTTGGTTTCACAACCTAGGAGAGTATGGCGTCTAGCGAGGGAAATTACCACCGTAGAGGTCCTTACTTTGATGGTACTAATTTTGCTAGTCGGAAGCATAAGATGAAAATGCATATTCTTGGACATAACCCCGCCGTTTGGGCTATTGTGTGTATTGGCTTGCAAGGTGAATTCTTTGATGGGAGAGAACCGAACCGTGAAGCTACTGCGGAAGAGTTGAAGATGCTGCAATACAATGCTCAAGCTTGCGATATCCTCTTCAACGGATTGTGCCCCGAAGAATTCAACAAAATCAGCCATCTTGAGAATGCAAAGGAAATTTGGGATACTTTGATTGATATGCATGAAGGTACTAACTCCATCAAGGAATCCAAATTGGATGTGCTTCAAAGTCAGCTTGACAAATTCAAAATGAAGGATGGTGAAGGTGTCGCTGAAATGTACTCTAGGCTTGCTCTCATCACAAATGAGATTGCCAGCTTAGGAAGTGAAGAGATGACCGACATATTTATCATCAAGAAGATCCTAAGAGCCTTGGATGGAAAATATGATACCGTGTGCACATTGATCCAAATGATGCCCAATTACAAAGATCTCAAGCCAACGGAAGTCATTGCAAGAATAGTTGCTCATGAGATGTCACTCAAGGATAAGGAAGAGCTTCACAACAAGTCAAGTTGTGCTTACAAAGCCTCATGTGATGCTCCTACATAATCAAGTGAGAAACAAACCTTCAATGAGGAATTGAGCCTAATGGTGAAGAACTTCAACAAGTTCTACAAGAGTAGAAGCAAGGAAAGAAGTTCCAAGTCAAGGTCCTACAATGACAAAAGATCTTCAAGTCGTGAGCATAATTTCTACAATTGTGGAAGACCCGGACACTAATCAAATGATTGTACGGCTCCCTACAAAAGAAGAGAAGATTCACCCAAAAGGAGAAGTAGAAGAGAAGAATCACCTCCAAGGGAGAGAAGGAGTAGAGATTGCTACTGTTGGAGATCGTAGCAGAATTTTAAATTTTTCCTACGCTCACCAAGATCCATCTATGGAGTATACTAGGAACGAGGGGAAAGGAGTGCATCTACATACCCTTGTAGATCGCGAGCGGAAGCGTTCCAATGAACGAGGTTGATGGAGTCGTACTCGCCGTGATCCAAATCACCGATGACCGAGTGCCGAACTGACGGCACCTCCGCGTTCAACACACGTACGGAGCAGCGACGTATCCTCCTTCTTGATCCAGCAAGGGGGGAGGAGAGGTTGATGGAGATCCAGTAGCACGACGGCGTGGTGGTGGATGTAGCGGGATCTCGGCAGGGCTTCGTCGAGCTTCTGCGAGAGGGAGAGGTGTTGCAGGGGAGGAGGGAGGCGCCCAAGGCTGTAGTGCTGCTGCCCTCCCTCCCCCCTTTATATAGGCCCCTGGGAGGGGGGGCGCCGACCAGGAACCCATCTGCATGGGGGGGGGGCGGCCAGGGGGAAACTTGCCCCCCAAGGCAAGTGGGGCGCCCCCCCACCCTAGGGTTTCCAACCCTAGGCACAGGGGGCAGGCCCATGGGGGGCGCCCCAGCCCACTAAGGGCTGGTTCCCTTCCCACTTCAGCCCATGGGGACCTCCGGGATAGGTGGCCCCACCCGCTGGACCCCCGGGACCCTTCCGGTGGTCCCGGTACAATACCGGTGACCCCCGAAACTTTCCCGGTGGCCGAAACTTGACTTCCTATATATAATTCTTCACCTCCGGACCATTCCGGAACTCCTCGTGACGTCCGGGATCTCATCCGGGACTCCGAACAACTTTCGGGTTTCCGCATACTCATATCTCTACAACCCTAGCGTCACCGAACCTTAAGTGTGTAGACCCTACGGGTTCGGGAGACATGCAGACATGACCGAGACGCCTCTCCGGTCAATAACCAACAGCGGGATCTGGATACCCATGTTGGCTCCCACATGTTCCACGATGATCTCATCGGATGAACCACGATGTCCGCCTTTTGTGTTGCCGGCCTTCTTGTCCGCTAAGTATTTGGGGCAGTTCTGCTTCCAGTGACCACTTCCCTTGCAATAAAAGCACTCAGTCTCAGGCTTGGGTCCATTCTTTGACTTCTTCCCGGCAACTGGCTTACCGGGCGCAGCAACTCCCTTGCCGTCCTTCTTGAAGTTCTTCTTACCCTTGCCCTTTTTGAACTTAGTGGTTTTATTCACCATCAACACTTGATGTTCTTTTCTGATCTCCCCCTCCGCTGATTTCAGCATTGAATATACCTCGGGAATGGTCTCTTCCATCCCCTGCATATTGAAGTTCATCACAAAGCTCTTGTAGCTTGGTGGAAGCGACTGAAGGATTCTGTCAATGACCGCGTCATCCGGGAGATTAACTCCCAGCTGGGATAAGCGGTTGTGTAACCCAGACATTCTGAGTATGTGCTCACTAACATAACTGTTCTCCTCCATTTTACAGCTGAAGAACTTGTCGGAGACTTCATATCTCTCGACCCAGGCATGAGCTTGGAAAACCATTTTCAGCTCTTCGAACATCTCATCTGCTCCATGCTTCTCAAAACGCTTTTGGAGCCCCAGTTCTAAGCTGTAAAGCATGCCGCACTGAACGAGGGAGTAATCATCAGCACATGATTGCCAAGCGTTCATAACGTCTTGGTTCTCTGGGATTGGTGCTTCACCTAGCGGTGCTTCTAGGACATAATCTTTCTTGGCTGCTATGAGGATGATCCTCAGGTTCCGGACCCAGTCCGTATAGTTGCTGCCATCATCTTTCAGCTTGGTTTTCTCTAGGAACGCGTTGAAGTTGAGGACAACATGGGCCATTTGATCTACAAGACATATTGTAAAGATTTTAGACTAAGTTCATATAATCAAATTATTCAATGAACTCCCACTCAGATAGACATCCCTCTAGTCATCTAAGTGAAACATGATCCGAGTTAACTAGGCCGTGTCCGATCATCACGTGAGACGGACTAGTCAAGATCGGTGAACATCTCCATGTTGATCGTATCTTCTATACGACTCATGCTCGACCTTTCGGTCCTCCGTGTTCCGAGGCCATGTCTGTACATGCTAGGCTCGTCAAGTCAACCTAAGTGTATTGCGTGTGTTCCGAGGCCATGTCTGTACATGCTAGGCTCGTCAACACCCGTTGTATGCGAACGTTAGAATCTATCACACCCGATCATCACGTGGTGCTTCGAAACAACGAACCTTCGCAACGGTGCACAGTTAGGGTGAACACTTTCTTGAAATTATTATAAGGGATCATCTTACTTACTACCGTCGTTCTAAGCAAATAAGATGCAAAACATGATAAACATCACATGCAATCAAATAGTGACATGATATGGCCAATATCATTTTGCTCCTTTGATCTCCATCTTCGGGGCACCATGATCATCTTCGCCACCGGCATGACACCATGATCTCCATCATCATGATCTCCATCATTGTGTCTTCATGAAGTTGTCACGCCAACGATTACTTCTACTTCTACGGCTAACACATTTAGCAATAAAGTAAAGTAATTTACATGGCGTTATTCAATGACACGCAGGTCATACAAAATAATAAAGACAACTCCTATGGCTCCTGCCGGTTTTCATACTCATCGACATGCAAGTCGTGATTCCTATTACAAGAATATGATCAATCTCATACATCACATATATCATTCATCACATCTTCTGGCCATATCACATCACATAGCACATGCTGCAAAACCAAGTTAGACGTCCTCTAATTGTTGTTGCAAGTTTTTACGTGGCTTGAATAGGTTTCTAGCAAGAACGTTTCTTACCTACGTAAAACCACAACGTGATGTGCCAATTTCTATTTACCCTTCATAAGGACCCTTTTCATCGAATCCGTTCCGACTAAAGTGGGAGAGACAGACACCCGCTAGCCACCTTATGCAACTAGTGCATGTCAGTCAGTGGAACCTGTCTCACGTAAGCGTACGTGTAAGGTCGGTCCAGGCCGCTTCATCCCACAATACCGCCGAAACAAGATAAGACTAGTAGCGGCAAGAAGAATTGGCAACATCTATGCCCACAACTGCTTTGTGTTCTACTCGTGCATAGTAACTACGCATAGGCCTGGCTCATGATGCCACTGTTGGAGATCGTAGCAGAATTTTAAAATTTTCCTACGCTCACCAAGATCCATCTATGGAGTATACTAGCAATGAGGGGAAAGGAGTGCATCTACATACCCTTGTAGATCGCGAGCGGAAGCGTTCCAATGAACGAGGTTGATGGAGTCGTACTCGCCGTGATCCAAATCACCGATGACCGAGTGCCGAACGGACGACACCTCCGCGTTCAACACACGTACGGAGCAGCGACGTCTCCTCCTTCTTGATCCAGCAAGGGGGAAGGAGAGGTTGATGGAGATCCAGTAGCACGACGGCGTGGTGGTGGATGTAGCGGGATCTCGGCAGGGCTTCGTCGAGCTTCTGCGAGAGGGAGAGGTGTTGCAGGGGAGGAGGGAGGCGCCCAAGGCTGTAGTGCTGCTGCCCTCCCTGCCCCCCTTTATATAGGCCCCCTGGGAGGGGGGGGCGCCGGCCAGGAACCCATCTGCATGGGGGGGGCGGCGGCCAGGGGGAAACTTGGCCCCCAAGGCAAGTGGGGCGCCCCCCACCCTAGGGTTTCCAACCCTAGGCGCAGGGGGGAGGCCCATGGGGGGCGCCCCATCCCACTAAGGGCTGGTTCCCTTCCCACTTCAGCCCATGGGGCCCTCCGGGATAGGTGGCCCCACCCGGTGGACCCCCGGGACCCTTCCGGTGGTCCCGGTACAATACCGGTGACCCCCGAAACTTTCCCGGTGGCCGAAACTTGACTTCCTATATATAATTCTTCACCTCCGGACCATTCCGGAACTCCTCGTGACGTCCGGGATCTCATCCGGGACTCCGAACAACTCTCGGGTTTCCGCAATCTCATATCTCTACAACCCTAGCGTCACCGAACCTTAAGTGTGTAGACCCTACGGGTTCGGGAGACATGCAGACATGACCGAGACGCCTCTCCATGTTGGCTCCCACATGTTCCACGATGATCTCATTTGATGAACCACGATGTCGAGGATTCAATCAATCCCTTATACAATTCCCTTTGTCAATCGGTATGTTACTTGCCCGAGATTCGATCGTCGGTATCCCAATACCTTGTTCAATCTCGTTACCGGCAAGTCTCTTTACTCGTAACGCAATGCATGATCCCGTGACTAACTCCTTAGTCACATTGAGCTCATTATGATGATGCATTACCGAGTGGGCCCAGAGATACCTCTCTGTCATACGGAGTGACAAATCCCAGTCTCGATCCGTGCCAACCCAACAGACACTTTCAGAGATACCCGTAGTGTACCTTTATAGTCACCCAGTTACGTTATGACGTTTGGCACACCCAAAGTACTCCTACGGTATCCGGGAGTTGCACGATCTCATGGTCTAAGGAGAAGATACTTGACATTGGAAAAGCTCTAGCAAACGAACTACACGATCTTTGAGCTATGCTTAGGTTTGGGTCTTGTCCATCACATCATTCTCCTAATGATGTGATCCCGTTATCAATGACATCCAATGTCCATAGTCAAGAAACCATGACTATCTGTTGATCAACGAGCTAGTCAACTAGAGGCTTACTAGGGACACGTTGTGGTCTATGTATTCACACATGTATTACGATTTCCGGATAACACAATTATAGCATGAACAATAGACAATTATCATGAACAAAGAAATATAATAATAACCACTTATTATTGCCTCTAGGGCATATTTCCAACAGTCTCCCACTTGCACTAGAGTCAATAATCTAGTTACATTGTGATGAATCAAACACCCATTGCATCCTGGTGTTGATCATGTTTTGCTCTAGGGAGAGGTTTAGTCAACGGATCTGCTACATTCAGGTCCGTATGTACTTTGCAAATATCTATGTCTCCATTTTGAACACTTTCACGAATGGAGTTCAAGCGACGCTTGATATGCCTGGTCTTCCTGTGAAACCTGGGCTCCTTCGCAAGGGCAATAGCTCCAGTGTTGTCACAGAAGAGAGTCATCGGGCCCGACGCATTGGGAATCACCCCTAGGTCGGTAATGAACTCCTTCATCCAGACTGCTTCCTGTGCTGCCTTCGAGGCTGCCATGTACTCCGCTTCACATGTAGATCCCGCCACGACGCTTTGCTTGCAACTGCACCAGCTTACTGCTCCTCCATTCAAAATATACACGTATCCGGTATGTGACTTCGAGTCATCCAGATCTATGTCGAAGCTAGCGTCGATGTAACCCTTTATGATGAGCTCTTCGTCACCTCCATAAACGAGAAACATATCCTTAGTCCTCTTCAGGTACTTCAGGATATTCTTGACCGCTGTCCAGTGTTCCATGCCGGGATTACTTTGGTACCTTCCTACCAAACTTACGGCAAGGTTTACATCAGGTCTGGTACACAGCATGGCATACATAATAGACCCTATGGCCGAGCCATAGGGGATGACACTCATCTTTTCTCTATCTTCTGCCGTGGTCGGGCATTGAGCCGTGCTCAATTGCACACCTTGCAATACAGGCAAGAACCCCTTCTTGGACTGATCCATATTGAACTTCTTCAATATCTTGTCAAGGTACGTACTCTGTGAAAGACCAATGAGGCGTCTTGATCTATCTCTATAGATCTTGATGCCTAATATATAAGCAGCTTCTCCAAGGTCCTTCATTGAAAAACACTTATTCAAATAGGCCTTTATACTTTCCAAGAATTCTATATCATTTCCCATCAATAATATGTCATCCACATATAATATGAGAAATGCTACAGAGCTCCCACTCACTTTCTTGTAAACACAGGCTTCTCCATAAGTCTGTGTAAACCCAAACGCTTTGATCATCTCATCAAAGCGAATGTTCCAACTCCGAGATGCTTGCACCAGCCCATAGATTGAGCACTAGAGCTTGCATACTTTGTTAGCATTCTTAGGATCGACAAAACCTTCCGGCTGCATCATATACAATTCTTCCTTAAGGAAGCCATTAAGGAATGCCGTTTTGACGTCCATCTGCCATATCTCATAATCATAGTATGCGGCAATTGCTAACATGATTTGGACGGACTTTAGCTTCGCTACGGTGAGAAAGTCTCATCGTAGTCAACCCCTTGAACTTGTCGATAACCCTTAGCGACAAGTCGAGCTTTATAGATGGTCACATTACCATCCGCGACTGTCTTCTTCTTAAAGATCCATTTATTTTCCATGGCTCGCCGATCATCGGGCAAGTCAATCAAAGTCCATACTTCGTTTTCATACATGGATCCTATCTCGGATTTCATGGCTTCTAGCCATTTGTCGGAATCCGGGCCCGCCATCGCTTCTTCATAGTTCGAAGGTTCACCGTTGTCTAACAACATGATTTCCAGGACAGGGTTGCCGTACCACTCTGGTGCGGAACGTGTCCTTGTGGACCTACGAAGTTCAGTAGTAACTTGATCCGAAGCTTCATGATCATCATCATTAACTTCCTCCCCAGTCGGTGTAGGCACCACAGGAACATCTTCCCGCGCTGCGCTACTTTCTGGTACGGAAGGGGTGACTATCACCTCATCAAGTTCCACTTTCCTCCCACTTACTTCCTTCGAGAGAAACTCTTTCTCCAGAAAGGACCCGTTCTTGGCAACGAAGATCTTGCCTTCGGATCTGAGGTAGAAGGTATACCCAATAGTCTCCTTAGGGTATCCTATGAAGACGCATTTCTCCGACTTGGGTTCGAGCTTTTCAGGTTGAAGTTTCTTGACATAAGCATCGCATCCCCAAACTTTTAGAAACGACAGCTTAGGTTTCTTCCCAAACCATAATTCATATGGTGTCATCCCAACGGATTTCGACGGAGCCCTATTTAAAGTGAATGCGGCAGTCTCTAAAGCATAGCCCCAAAATGAGAGCGGTAAATCGGTAAGAGACATCATAGATCGCACCATATCCAATAGAGTGCGATTACGACGTTCGGACACACCATTTCGCTGAGGTGTTCCAGGCGGCGTGAGTTGTGAAACGATTCCACATTTCCTCAAGTGTGGACCAAACTCGTGACTTAAATATTCTCCACCACGATCTGATCGTAAGAATTTTATTTTTCTGTCACGTTGATTCTCAACCTCACTCTGAAATTCCTTGAACTTTTCAAAGGTTTCAGACTTGTGTTTCATTAGGTAGACATACCCATATCTACTTAAGTCATCAGTGAGAGTGAGAACATAACGATATCCTCCGCGAGCCTCAACACTCATTGGACCGCACACATCGGTATGTATGATTTCCAATAAGTTGGTTGCTCGCTCCATTGTTTCGGAGAACGGAGTCTTGGTCATCTTACCCATGAGGCATGGTTCGCACGTGTCAAATGATTCGTAATCAAGAGACTCCAAAAGTCCATCTGCATGGAGCTTCTTCATGCGCTTGACACCAATGTGACCAAGGCGGAAGTGCCACAAGTATGTGGGACTATCGTTATCAACTTTACATCTTTTGGTATTCACACTATGAATATGTGTAACATCATGTTCGAGATTCATCAAGAATAAACCATTGACCAGCGGGGCATGACCATAAAACATATCTCTCAAATAAATAGAACAACCATTATTCTCGGATTTAAATGAGTAGCCATGTCGAATTAAACGAGATCCAGATACAATGTTCCTGCTCAAAGCTGGCACTAAATAACAATTATTGAGGTTTAAAACTAATCCCGTAGGTAAATGCAGAGGTAGTGTGCCGACGGCCAGCACATCGACCTTGGAACCATTCCCGACGCGCATCGTCACCTCGTCCTGTGCCAGTCTCCGCTTATTCCGTAGTTTCTGTTTTGAGTTACAAATATGAGCAACCGCACCGGTATCAAATACCCAGGAGCTACTACGAGTACTGGTAAGGTACACATCAATTACATGTATATCACATATACCTTTTGTGTTGCCGGCCTTCTTGTCCGCTAAGTATTTGGGGCAGTTCTGCTTCCAGTGACCACTTCCCTTGCAATAAAAGCACTCAGTCTCAGGCTTGGGTCCATTCTTTGACTTCTTCCCGGCAACTGGCTTACCGGGCGCAGCAACTCCCTTGCCGTCCTTCTTGAAGTTCTTCTTACCCTTGCCCTTTTTGAACTTAGTGGTTTTATTCACCATCAACACTTGATGTTCTTTTCTGATCTCCACCTCCGCTGATTTCAGCATTGAATATACCTCGGGAATGGTCTCTTCCATCCCCTGCATATTGAAGTTCATCACAAAGCTCTTGTAGCTTGGTGGAAGCGACTGAAGGATTCTGTCAATGACCGCGTCATCCGGGAGATTAACTCCCAGCTGGGATAAGCGGTTGTGTAACCCAGACATTCTGAGTATGTGCTCACTAACATAACTGTTCTCCTCCATTTTACAGCTGAAGAACTTGTCGGAGACTTCATATCTCTCGACCCAGGCATGAGCTTGGAAAACCATTTTCAGCTCTTCGAACATCTCATCTGCTCCATGCTTCTCAAAACGCTTTTGGAGCCCCAGTTCTAAGCTGTAAAGCATGCCGCACTGAACGAGGGAGTAATCATCAGCACATGATTGCCAAGCGTTCATAACGTCTTGGTTCTCTGGGATTGGTGCTTCACCTAGCGGTGCTTCTAGGACATAATCTTTCTTGGCTGCTATGAGGATGATCCTCAGGTTCCGGACCCAGTCCGTATAGTTGCTGCCATCATCTTTCAGCTTGGTTTTCTCTAGGAACGCGTTGAAGTTGAGGACAACGTGGGCCATTTGATCTACAAGACATATTGTAAAGATTTTAGACTAAGTTCATGATAATTAAGTTCATATAATCAAATTATTCAATGAACTCCCACTCAGATAGACATCCCTCTAGTCATCTAAGTGAAACATGATCCGAGTTAACTAGGCCGTGTCCGATCATCACGTGAGATGGACTAGTCAAGATCGGTGAACATCTCCATGTTGATCGTATCTTCTATACGACTCATGCTCGACCTTTCGGTCCTCCGTGTTCCGAGGCCATGTCTGTACATGCTAGGCTCGTCAAGTCAACCTAAGTGTATTGCGTGTGTTCCGAGGCCATGTCTGTACATGCTAGGCTCGTCAACACCCGTTGTATGCGAACGTTAGAATCTATCACACCCGATCATCACGTGGTGCTTCGAAACAACGAACCTTCGCAACGGTGCACAGTTAGGGTGAACACTTTCTTGAAATTATTATAAGGGATCATCTTACTTACTACCGTCGTTCTAAGCAAATAAGATGCAAAACATGATAAACATCACATGCAATCAAATAGTGACATGATATGGCCAATATCATTTTGCTCCTTTGATCTCCATCTTCGGGGCACCATGATCATCTTCGCCACCGGCATGACACCATGATCTCCATCATCATGATCTCCATCATTGTGTCTTCATGAAGTTGTCACGCCAACGATTACTTCTACTTCTACGGCTAACACGTTTAGCAATAAAGTAAAGTAATTTACATGGCGTTATTCAATGACACGCAGGTCATACAAAATAATAAAGACAACTCCTATGGCTCCTGCCGGTTTTCATACTCATCGACATGCAAGTCGTGATTCCTATTACAAGAATATGATCAATCTCATACATCACATATATCATTCATCACATCTTCTGGCCATATCACATCACATAGCACATGCTGCAAAACCAAGTTAGACGTCCTCTAATTGTTGTTGCAAGTTTTTACGTGGCTTGAATAGGTTTCTAGCAAGAACGTTTCTTACCTACGTAAAACCACAACGTGATGTGCCAATTTCTATTTACCCTTCATAAGGACCCTTTTCATCGAATCCGTTCCGACTAAAGTGGGAGAGACAGACACCCGCTAGCCACCTTATGCAACTAGTGCATGTCAGTCGGTGGAACCTGTCTCACGTAAGCGTACGTGTAAGTCGGTCCAGGCCGCTTCATCCCACAATACCGCCGAAACAAGATAAGACTAGTAGCGGCAAGAAGAATTGGCAACATCTATGCCCACAACTGCTTTGTGTTCTACTCGTGCATAGTAACTACGCATAGGCCTGGCTCATGATGCCACTGTTGGAGATCGTAGCAGAATTTTAAAATTTTCCTACGCTCACCAAGATCCATCTATGGAGTATACTAGCAACGAGGGGAAAGGAGTGCATCTACATACCCTTGTAGATCGCGAGCGGAAGCGTTCCAATGAACGAGGTTGATGGAGTCGTACTCGCCGTGATCCAAATCACCGATGACCGAGTGCCGAACGGACGACACCTCCGCGTTCAACACACGTACGGAGCAACGACGTCTCCTCCTTCTTGATCCAGCAAGGGGGAAGGAGAGGTTGATGGAGATCCAGTAGCACGACGGCGTGGTGGTGGATGTAGCGGGATCTCGGCAGGGCTTCGTCGAGCTTCTGCGAGAGGGAGAGGTGTTGCAGGGGAGGAGGGAGGCGCCCAAGGCTGTAGTGCTGCTGCCCTCCCTGCACCCCTTTATATAGGCCCCCTGGGAGGGGGGGCGCCGGCCAGGAACCCATCTGCATGGGGGGGGGGGGGCGGCGGCCAGGGGGAAACTTGGCCCCCAAGGCAAGTGGGGCGCCCCCCACCCTAGGGTTTCCAACCCTAGGCGCAGGGGGGAGGCCCATGGGGGGCGCCCCATCCCACTAAGGGCTGGTTCCCTTCCCACTTCAGCCCATGGGGCCCTCCGGGATAGGTGGCCCCACCCGGTGGACCCCCGGGACCCTTCCGGTGGTCCCGGTACAATACCGGTGACCCCCGAAACTTTCCCGGTGGCCGAAACTTGACTTCCTATATATAATTCTTCACCTCCGGACCATTCCGGAACTCCTCGTGACGTCCGGGATCTCATCCAGGACTCCGAACAACTTTCGGGTTTCCGCATACTCATATCTCTACAACCCTAGCGTCACCGAACCTTAAGTGTGTAGACCCTACGGGTTCGGGAGACATGCAGACATGACCGAGACGCCTCTCCGGTCAATAACCAACAGCGGGATCTGGATACCCATGTTGGCTCCCACATGTTCCACGATGATCTCATTGGATGAACCACGATGTCGAGGATTCAATCAATCCCTTATACAATTCCCTTTGTCAATCGGTATGTTACTTGCCCGAGATTCGATCGTCGGTATCCCAATACCTTGTTCAATCTCGTTACCGGCAAGTCTCTTTACTCGTAACGCAATGCATGATCCCGTGACTAACTCCTTAGTCACATTGAGCTCATTATGATGATGCATTACCGAGTGGGCCCAGAGATACCTCTCTGTCATACGGAGTGACAAATCCCAGTCTCGATCCGTGCCAACCCAACAGACACTTTCAGAGATACCCGTAGTGTACCTTTATAGTCACCCAGTTACGTTATGACGTTTGGCACACCCAAAGTACTCCTACGGTATCCGGGAGTTGCACGATCTCATGGTCTAAGGAGAAGATACTTGACATTGGAAAAGCTCTAGCAAACGAACTACACGATCTTTGAGCTATGCTTAGGTTTGGGTCTTGTCCATCACATCATTCTCCTAATGATGTGATCCCGTTATCAATGACATCCAATGTCCATAGTCAAGAAACCATGACTATCTGTTGATCAACGAGCTAGTCAACTAGAGGCTTACTAGGGACACGTTGTGGTCTATGTATTCACACATGTATTACGATTTCCGGATAACACAATTATAGCATGAACAATAGACAATTATCATGAACAAAGAAATATAATAATAACCACTTATTATTGCCTCTAGGGCATATTTCCAACAGTCTCCCACTTGCACTAGAGTCAATAATCTAGTTACATTGTGATGAATCAAACACCCATTGCATCCTGGTGTTGATCATGTTTTGCTCTAGGGAGAGGTTTAGTCAACGGATCTGCTACATTCAGGTCCGTATGTACTTTGCAAATATCTATGTCTCCATTTTGAACACTTTCACGAATGGAGTTCAAGCGACGCTTGATATGACTGGTCTTCCTGTGAAACCTGGGCTCCTTCGCAAGGGCAATAGCTCCAGTGTTGTCACAGAAGAGAGTCATCGGGCCCGACGCATTGGGAATCACCCCTAGGTCGGTAATGAACTCCTTCATCCAGACTGCTTCCTGTGCTGCCTTCGAGGCTGCCATGTACTCCGCTTCACATGTAGATCCCGCCACGACGCTTTGCTTGCAACTGCACCAGCTTACTGCTCCTCCATTCAAAATATACACGTATCCGGTATGTGACTTCGAGTCATCCAGATCTATGTCGAAGCTAGCGTCGATGTAACCCTTTACGATGAGCTCTTCGTCACCTCCATAAACGAGTAACATATCCTTAGTCCTCTTCAGGTACTTCAGGATATTCTTGACCGCTGTCCAGTGTTCCATGCCGGGATTACTTTGGTACCTTCCTACCAAACTTACGGCAAGGTTTACATCAGGTCTGGTACACAGCATGGCATACATAATAGACCCTATGGCCGAGGCATAGGGGATGACACTCATCTTTTCTCTATCTTCTGCCGTGGTCGGGCATTGAGCCGTGCTCAATTGCACACCTTGCAATACAGGCAAGAACCCCTTCTTGGACTGATCCATATTGAACTTCTTCAATATCTTGTCAAGGTACGTACTCTGTGAAAGACCAATGAGGCGTCTTGATCTATCTCTATAGATCTTGATGCCTAATATATAAGCAGCTTCTCCAAGGTCCTTCATTGAAAATCACTTATTCAAATAGGCCTTTATACTTTCCAAGAATTCTATATCATTTCCCATCAATAATATGTCATCCACATATAATATGAGAAATGCTACAGAGCTCCCACTCACTTTCTTGTAAACACAGGCTTCTCCATAAGTCTGTGTAAACCCAAACGCTTTGATCATCTCATCAAAGCGAATGTTCCAACTCCGAGATGCTTGCACCAGCCCATAGATTGAGCGCTGGAGCTTGCATACTTTGTTAGCATTCTTAGGATCGACAAAACCTTTCGGCTGCATCATATACAATTCTTCCTTAAGGAAGCCATTAAGGAATGCCGTTTTGACGTCCATCTGCCATATCTCATAATCATAGTATGCGGCAATTGCTAACATGATTCGGACGGACTTTAGCTTCGCTACGGGTGAGAAAGTCTCATCGTAATCAACCCCTTGAACTTGTCGATAACCCTTAGCGACAAGTCGAGCTTTATAGATGGTCACATTACCATCTGCGTCTGTCTTCTTCTTAAAGATCTATTTATTTTCTATGGCTCGCCGATCATCGGGCAAGTCAGTCAAAGTCCATACTTCGTTTTCATACATGGATCCTATCTCGGATTTCATGGCTTCTAGCCATTTGTCGGAATCCGGGCCCGCCGTCGCTTCTTCATAGTTCGAAGGTTCACCGTTGTCTAACAACATGATTTCCAGGACAGGGTTGCCGTACCACTCTGGTGCGGAACGTGTCCTTGTGGACCTACGAAGTTCAGTAGTAACTTGATCCGAAGCTTCATGATCATCATCATTAATTTCCTCCCCAGTCGGTGTAGGCACCACAGGAACATCTTCCCGCACTGCGCTACCTTCTGGTACGGAAGGGGTGACTATCACCTCATCAAGTTCCAGTTTCCTCCCACTTACTTCCTTCGAGAGAAACTCTTTCTCCAGAAAGGACCCGTTCTTGGCAACGAAGATCTTGCCTTCGGATCTGAGGTAGAAGGTATACCCAATAGTCTCCTTAGGGTATCCTATGAAGACGCATTTCTCCGACTTGGGTTCGAGCTTTTCAGGTTGAAGTTTCTTGACATAAGCATCGCATCCCCAAACTTTTAGAAACTCCAGCTTAGGTTTCTTCCCAAACCATAATTTATATGGTGTTGTCTCAACGGATTTCGACGGAACCCTATTTAAAGTGAATGCGGCAGTCTCTAAAGCATAGCCCCAAAATGAGAGCGGTAAATCGGTAAGAGACATCATAGATCGCACCATATCCAATAGAGTGCGATTACGACGTTCGGACACACCGTTTCGCTGAGGTGTTCCAGGCGGCGTGAGTTGTGAAACGATTCCACATTTCCTCAAGTGTGCACCAAACTCGTGACTTAAATATTCTCCACCACGATCTGATCGTAAGAATTTTATTTTTCTGTCACGTTGATTCTCAACCTCACTCTGAAATTCCTTGAACTTTTCAAAGGTTTCAGACTTGTGTTTCATTAGGTAGACATAACCATATCTACTTAAGTCATCAGTGAGAGTGAGAACATAACGATATCCTCCGCGAGCCTCAACACTCATTGGACCGCACACATCGGTATGTATGATTTCCAATAAGTTGGTTGCTCGCTCCATTGTTTCGGAGAACGGAGTCGTGGTCATCTTACCCATGAGGCATGGTTCGCACGTGTCAAATGATTCGTAATCAAGAGACTCCAAAAGTCCATCTGCATGGAGCTTCTGCATGCGCTTGACACCAATGTGACCAAGGCGGCAGTGCCACAAGTATGTGGGACTATCGTTATCAACTTTACATCTTTTGGTATTCACACTATGAATATGTGTAACATCACGTTTGAGATTCATCAAGAATAAACCATTGACCAGCGGGGCATGACCATAAAACATATCTCTCAAATAAATAGAACAACCATTATTCTCGGATTTAAATGAGTAGCCATCTTGAATTAAACGAGATCCAGATACAATGTTCCTGCTCAAAGCTGGCACTAAATAACAATTATTGAGGTTTAAAACTAATCCCGTAGGTAAATGCAGAGGTAGTGTGCCGACGGCGATAACATCGACCTTGGAACCATTCCCGACGCGCATCGTCACCTCGTCCTTTGCCAGTCTCCGCTTATTCTGTAGTTCCTGTTTTGAGTTACAAATATGAGCAACCGTACCGGCATTTGAGGAAGCCCATTGTTGGAATATACAAGCCAAGTTCTATAATGAAAAATTCCCACTAGTATATGAAAGTGACAAAACAAGGGACTCTCTATCATAAAGACCATGGTGCTACTTTGAAGCACAAGTATGAAAAAGGATAGTAACATTGCCCCTTTTTATTCTTCTTTTTTCTTTTTTTGGGCCTTTTTTTATTTGGCCTTTTTTTGGGACAGTGCTCTATGAATGATGATCATCACACTTCTATTTATTTACAACTCAATGATTACAACTCGATACTAGAACAAAGTATGACTCTATATGAATGCCTCTGGCGGTGTACCGGAATGGGCAATGAATCAAGAGAAACATGTATGAAAAATTATGAACGTGGCTTTGCCACAAATACGATGTAACCTACATGATCATGCAAGGCAATATGACAATGATGAAACGTGTCACGATAAACGGAACGATGGAAAGTTGCATGGCAATATATCTCGGAATGGCTATGGAAATGCCATAATAGGTAGGTATGGTGGCTGTTTTGAGGAAGATATAAGGAGGTTTATGTGTGATAGAGCGTATCGTATCACGGGGTTTGGATGCACCGACGAAGTTTGCACCAACTCTCAAGGTGAGAAAGGGCAATGCACGGTACCGAAGAGGCTAGCAATGATGGAAGGGTGAGAGTGCGTATAATCCATGGACTCAACATTAGTCATAAAGAACTCACATACTTATTGCAAAAATCTACAAGTCATCAAAAACCAAGCACTACGCGCATGCTCCTAGGGGGATAGATTGGTAGGAAAAGACCATCGCTCGTCCCCGACCGCCACTCATAAGGAAGACAATCAAAGAACACCTCATGTTTCAAATTTGTTACACAACGTTTACCATACGTGCATGCTACGGGACTTACAAACTTCAACGCAAGTATTTATCAAATCACAACTACTCAACTAGCACAACTTTAATATCACTACCTCCATATCTCAAAACAATCATCAAGCATCAAACTTTTCTTAGTATTCAACGCACTTATAAGAAAGTTTTTACTAATCTTGGATGCCTATCATATTAGGACTAGTTTCTCAATTTAAGCAAATTACCATGCTGTTTTGTAGGACTCTCAAAATGATATAAGTGAAGCATGAGAGAACAATAGTTTCTATAAAACAAAACCACCGCCGTGCTCTAAAAGATATAGGTGAAGCACTAGAGCAAAAACTATATAGCTCAAAAGATATAAGTGAAGCACATAGAGTATTCTAATAAATTCCGAATCATGTGTGTCTCTCTCAAAAGGTGTGTACAGCAAGGATGATTGTGGTAAACTAAAAAGCAAAGACTCAAATCATACAAGATGCTCCAAGCAAAACACTTATCATGTGGTGAATAAAAATATAGCTCCAAGTAAATTACCGATGGGTGAGGACGAAAGAGGGGATGCCTTCCGGGGCATCCCCAAGCTTTGGCCTTTTGGTGTCCTTAGATTTATCTTGGGGAGCCTTGGGCATCCCCAAGCTTAGGCTCTTGCCACTCCTTGTTCCATAATCCATCAAATCTTTTATCCAAAACTTGAAAATTTCACAACACAAAACTTAACAGAAAATCTCGTGAGCTCTGTTAGCGAAAGAAAACAAAACACCACTTCAAGGTACTGTATTTAACTCATTCTTTATTTATATTGGTGTTAAACCTACTGTATTCCAACTTCTCTATGGTTTATAAACTATTTTACTAGCCATAGATTCATCGAAATAAGCAAACAACATACGAAAAACAGAATCTGTCAAAAACAGAACAATCTGTAGTAATCTGTAACTAACGCAAACTTCTGGAACTCAGAAAAATCTACCAAAATAGGACGACCTAGATAATTTGTTTATTGACCTACTGCAATTGGAATCAGTATTTTATCTCATTGTGGTGATTTTTAACAATTGTTTTTGTGAACAGAAAGTTTCTGGAATTTTCAGCAAGATCAAATAACTATCATCCAAGAAGATCCTATAGGTTTAACTTGGCACATACACTAATTAAAACATAAAAACAAATCTAACCAGAGGCTCGATCAAAGATTTATTCCTAAATAGAAGCAAAAAGCAAAAAATAACTAAAAATAAAATTGGGTTGCCTCCCAACAAGCGGTATCGTTTAACGCCCCTAGCTAGGCATAAAAGCGAGGATAGATCTAGGTATTGCCATCTTTGTGTAGCGACCAGACCTTAAACAGTCTGATCTCTGTGCATAAGTGTCATCCCTGGATCGGTAATGCTGACACACACAGTACTTGAAGGATTTATAACAGAGTAGCAATCACACACTTATTACATCGAATGTCTCAAAAGAGAACTTATTACAATAAATATGGCTTAAGGCCATCTAATACGATAACAGCAGAAGGCTTGGAAGATAACGCGAGTCCATCAACTCCAACGGCATCACTGAGTGAAAGATCACGACCTAAGGCTCCTTACTCGTTGTCTGAAAAGTCTGCAACATGATACGTTGCAGCCCGAAAACGGGTCAGCACATGGAATATGCTGGCAATGTAACACAAGAGAGTAATGAAGAGAATAAAGCTATCACTATATGCATATATGGCTGGTGGAGGCTGTATGGTTAATATGTTTTGCGAAAAGCCAATTTTTCCCTACAACAAAGGAATATATTTTATTTAACTATCATGGTGGTTGTTAAACATTGAGAATGGTAAACCCAATCTCAATCCCAATTAAAAATAATCAATAACCCAATCAAATTTTATAATTAAGAGTGATGAGATCCACATGATAATCCAAGAAACTAGATACTCAAGATGTCCATAACCGGGGACACGGCTAACCATGATAGTTTGTACACTCTGCAAAGGTTTGTGCACTTTTCCCCACAGGACTCGATCTCCTCCGTTGGATTTCTCGCACTACATGATGTTTGAGAAACGGATGACCGGGACACAGTCTTTCCGAAGAGGTCCCCTTAACCGATAGATAGGCCGGTACACCTACAATCCCCAACATCCGCTAGCCCATCATGGAAAGGTTTCCCACAACTTACTCAACTATGCCAGAGCCCATAATGGAAGTCTCTAGCATGAATAATCTTATGATCCCTTTGAGCCTGGGTGGCAGTCCATAGGAGAATCACACGGTACCCCGGGATTTCCAAAAATACAGGCAATCACTGGAATTCCCCAGGTGCCTCAATCCACCCAGATGTGTATTAAAGTTGCCACCTTAAGTTAACCATTAATTTAACAATCTCACATCGGTCATGGATACACTCAAACCCAATCCACGTCTACAAGCATAGCATAGCAATATAAGCAACGTAGAAGTAACTCCCAAAGGTTTGATAATAAACAGGTGAATAGGTACTACCTCATCTACTTCCCAAACCCACAATTTAATCAGATCCTAACCATGCAATTGTTTGAGGATTGATCTAATGCAATAAAACTGGGTAGTAAGAGGTATGATCAAAGTGTTACTTGCCTTGCTGATGATCCGCGAAACCTAGAGACTCGTAGTAGCACGCTTCGCACTCCGGGTACTCTGTCGCAAACAAACAAGCATACAATAAGCAATCAAGCAAGGGCACGGGTAAAACTCAAATAACAGATCTGGTTTGCAAAAAGAATCAAATCAAACGAAGCAACAAAACTCAAACGGCGAAAGAAACAAGCTTCGATAACTAATCTGGACTAAAGTCAAAATTTTACAGTAGCAAAAACTTGTTTAAGTTGGTTAAACAGAAAGAGGGTTTAGAGAGGAAACTCTAGGCGCTTGAATCGCCTGATTCCAATATACGAGCGAAAAGTTATATTAAAACGAAAATCGGATCAGAAATCGCGATCAAGAATAATCGCGGAAAATCCGAGAAAAAGAAAAACTGACGAACAGGCTAACGAACGAACGTCGCTGTCTGCGGCTAAACAGTGAAAACCATTCATTAAAACGAACGAACGAATGGGCGTTCGCTATATAACTAAACCAAAAAAAAGCAATCTATAAAAAAAACCACGGGTCTTAAAAAAACCGTATGATTTTCCGAAGAAAACCGGTGGCGGCGGCTACCTCCGGCAAGTCCGGCGGGGGCGGCGATGGCGGCGAGGCGGCGGTGGGCTGCGGCGGCTCGGGCTGGGCTTCGGCGGCTCGGGCGTCGCGACTTATAAAGCCCCCCCCCCCAGGGCGGAGTCCTGCTCGGGTACGGCCCGGAGTCGGTTTGACTTTTTTTTTAATAATTCCAACATGCATAAAAAGAAAGAAAAGAAATACTAAACAGACTCTAAAAATCCCGAAATAAATTTTTCCCGTCCTCTAAAAATAAGCCGGACAAGGTGACCATTTATTTGGGCCTAAAATGCAATTTTGAAAACGCATATTTTTCCTATTTCAAATAAAATAGCAATAAAACTCTGAATAAAAATCTTATTTCATTTTAATATTAAATCTCTGATATTTCTTTATTTTGAGGAAGTCATTTTATCCTCTCTCTCTTTTATTTTAATAAAAGAAATATTTCAGAGAAAATAATTAAAATCAAACGATCCTCTTTTCAAAATTCGAGAAAGACTCGAATATGAAAATAATGAAATCCCCAACTCTCTCCGCGGGTCCTTGAGTTGCGTAGAATTTCTACGATCAGCCAAAATGCAATAAAATATGATATGCAATGATGATCTAATGTATAACATTCCAAATTGAAAATTTGGGATGTTACAAACCTACCCCCTTAAGATGAATCTTGCCCTCGAGATTCGGGTTGGCTAGAAAATAGGTGAGGGTGATCCTTCCGTAGGTCTTCTTCTCGTTCCCAGGTGGCTTCATCTTCGGTATGGTGACTCCACTGAACTTTACAGAACTTGATTACTTTACTGCGGGTAACTCGGCTGGCAAACTCGAGAATCTTGACTGGCTTCTCCTCGTAGGTCAAATCGCTATCCAAATGAATTGCTTCCAATGGTACTGTATCTCTTAGGGGGATTTCAGCCATCTCTGCATGGCACTTCTTCAACTGAGAAACGTGGAACACATCGTGAACTCCTGACAATCCCTCGGGCAATTCCAACTTGTAAGCAACTTCTCCCATACGTTCCAAAACTTTGTATGGTCCCACAAAACGTGGCGCTAACTTTCCCTTGACTCCAAAGCACTTCACTCCTCGAAGTGGGGATACCCGAAGATACACTCTGTCCCCGATTTCATAAACTGTCTCCTTGCGTTTAGAATCCGCATAACTCTTCTGCCTGGACTGGGCTACCTTGAGTCTATCGCGATTCAGCTTAACCTTCTCTTCAGACTCTTTAATCAAATCTGGTCCAAACAACTGACGGTCTCCAACTTCGTCCCACAACAACGGTGTTCTGCACCTCCTTCCGTACAAGGCTTCAAAAGGGGCCATCTTCAAACTGGCTTGATAACTGTTGTTATAAGAGAACTCTGCATAAGGCAAATTATCGTCCCAACTAGATCCATAGTCTAGCGCACAAGCACTCAACATGTCCTCCAGAATCTGATTTACTCTCTCAGTCTGTCCATCTGTCTGCGGGTGAAAAGCTGTACTGAACTCTAGCCTGGTTCCCAAAGTTTCATGCAACTATTCCAAAACTTCGAAGTAAACTGGGTTCCTCTATCTGATACAATGGTCCTTGGAACTCCATGCAGACATACGATCCTGGTCATGTATATCTTTGCCAACTTGCACTGGTGTAAGTGGTCTTTACTGGGATGAAATGAGCTACCTTTGTCAATCGATCGACTACAACCCATATCGAGTCATAGCCTGAACGAGTCCTGGGTAATCTCATGATAAAATCCATGCCTAGCTTATCCCACTTCCATTCGGGTATCGGCAATGGTTGTAGCAATCCTGCTGGCTTCTGATGCTCGGCTTTCACTCTCTGACATACATCAGAAACTGCTACATACTCCGCAATATCCTTCTTCATTCCGGTCCACCAGAAACTATCCTTCAAATCCAGATACATCTTGGTATTTCCTGGGTGAATTGAATATGGCGAATCATGGGCCTCTTGCAAAATCAACTTCCTGATCTCCTGATCATTTCGCACATATACGCGGTCCTCAAACCATAAGGTATCGTGCTCATCCTCACGAAATCCTTTAGCCTTTCCTTTACTCATTCTTTCCTTTATCTCGGCAATCTCCTTGTCCATCTTCTGAGCTTCTCTGATCTTATCCATCAATGTAGATTGAATCTCCAAAGCTGCTACATAGCCTCTCGGAACTATCTCCAAACATAGCTCAAGAAGATCCTCTGCCAACTCCTTGGGTAACTCTCCGGTCATGGGTGTATTGACATGACTCTTGCGGCTCAACGCATCGGCTACTACGTTAGCCTTTCTGGGATAGTAATGCAATCTCATATCATAATCCTTAATGAGCTCTAACCATCTCCTCTGCCTGAGATTCAACTCCTTCTGCGTGAAGATATACTTCAAGCTCTTGTGATCCGCGTATACTTCACAATGGTTTCCGATGAGAAAATGTCTCCATGTCTTCAACGCATGCACTACGGCTACTAACTCCAGATCATGCGTAGCATAGTTTAATTCATGGGGTTTGAGTTGTCGTGAGGCATATGAAACAACTCTTCCTTCCTGCATAAGTACGAATCCAATTCCTCGACGAGAAGCGTTGCAATATACATCATAATCCTTGCGTTGATCTGGCAGAATCAACACTGGTGATGTAACCAAGTGTCTCTTCAACTCCTGAAAACTGGCCTCACATTCTTCCGTCCATATGAATTTAGTGTCCTTCTTTAACAACTCCTTCATGGGCTTCGCAATCTTTGAGAAATTCTCGATGAACCTCCCGTAGTATCCTGCGAGTCCAAGAAAACTCCGGATCTCTCCAACTGTAGTGGGTGACTCCCAATTTGTCACAGTGACAACCTTTGTGGGATCTGCTACTATTCCTTCTCCGGATATAACATGTCCAAGAAATCCAACTTCCTTCAGCCAAAACTCACACTTGCTGAACTTGGCATATAGCTGATGTTCTCTAAGCTTTCCAAGTACTAAACGCAAATGTTCTTTATGTTCTTCTTCATTCTTCGAGTAGACTAGAATATCATCAATGAACACCACGACGAACTTATCCAAAAACTCCATAAACACCTTGTTCATCATGTTCATAAAATAGGCAAGTGCGTTAGTCAGACCAAATGACATAACGGTATACTCATATAGCCCATACCTCGTGGTAAAAGCTGTCTTAGGTCTATCCTGCTCTCGAATCTTCAGCTGGTGATACCCTGATCACAGATCGATCTTGGAAAACACCTTAGCTCCTTGCAGCTGGTCAAACAAATCATTGATCATTGGCAGTGGGTACTTGTTCTTGATCGTCACTTCATTTAATCCTCGATAATCAACAACCCTCCTTAACGATCCATCCTTCTTCTCCACTAGAAGTACTGGTGATCCCCAAGGTGACGAACTTGGGCGAATATAACCTTTATCCAGTAACTCCTTAATCTGCTTCTTCATTTCCTCCAAATCCTTTGCGGGCATTCTGTACGGTCTCTTAGATATTGGCCCTGTGCCTGGCAAAAGCTAAATCAAAAACTCAATGTCTCTATCCGGTGGCATGCCTGGCAATTCTTCTGGAAATACATCTGGGAAATCCTTCACCACTGGTACTTCCTCCTGTACAACTCCAGATAACGAATTTACTTGCGTCCTATTCGGCACATGCCGGGATACATACTTGATCCTTCTACCCTTTGGGGTGGTGAGCAAAATCGTCTTACCGGCGCAATCAATGTTTCCTCCATACATCGATAGCCAATCCATACCCAGGATTACATCCAAACCTTGCGACTCCAATATTATCAGATCTGAGGGGAAAACATGCCTACCTATGGTCAATGGCATCTGAAAACATCCATGGCTTGCCATATACTCTGCTCCGGGTGAGGTTACTAGCATGGGTGTCTTAAGAACTTTAGTGGGCAACTTATACTTATCCACAAATCCCCTTGATATGTATGAATGCGATGCACCAGTATCAAAAAGGACGACTGCAGTAAATGACTTAACCAAAAACTTACCTATTACTGCATCTGGCTGAGCTTCAACCTCCTCCACGTTAACGTGGTTCACTTGTCCCCTGTTGAAAGGGTTGGGCTTCTTCCCAGAGCTTCCATTGCCATTTCCATTCTTGGCTTCAGGACATTCATTGGCGTAATGTCCGGTCTTCTGGCACTTGTAGCAAGTCACGTGGCTTAGATCCTTCTTGGCAGGTGTTGGCGGGTTGGAACGGTTCTATCCGCTACTTCCTCCATTACCATTACCGTTCTTGGGGCCACTATGGTTGTGCGAACTTCCTCCATTATGAGTGTGGCCTCCATGGTTATGAACAATTCCTCCCGAGTTCGGGGTGTAACGAGGTCTCTGCTGAGCTCCAGAATTATACTTCCCTTGTCCATACTTCCTCTTGCGGCTGTCAATCTGCTGCTGCTTCCCTTTGAGTATGAGAGCTCTATCCACCAACTCCTGGTAGTTATTGAAATTTGCCACCATCAACTGCATGCTCAGCTCATCATTCAGTCCTTCCAGAAACTTCTCCTTCTTAGCTGCATCTGTAGCGACGTCATCTGGGGCATAGCTTGCTAGCTTACTAAATTCATCCACATACTGGTCAACAGTGCGTCCTCCTTGGCGTAAGTTTCGAAACTCATGCTTCTTCATGGCCATAGCTCCTGCTGATACATGGGCAATGCGAAAAGCCTGCTGGAACTGGTCCCATGTCACAGTGTCAATGGGGTAAGTGACTATGAAGTTCTCCCACCATGATGCTGCGAGTCCATCAAGCTGATGTGCGGCAAAACACTCTCTCTCCGCATTTGTGCATCATGCAGTGGTCAACTCCCTTTCAATCTTGCGGAGCCAATCATCTGCAACAATCGGCTCGGTGCTACTGGAGAACACCGGCGGATTCAGCCTAAGAAAACGGGCTAAGTGATCAACTGGTGGTGGTGGTGGTGGTGGGTTGTTGTTGTTGTTGTTCCCCTGGTTCTGATTCTAGACTAGTATCTGCATCAATGCATTCTGCTGCTGGATCAACTGAGTGAGCTCCGGTGGGAAAGCAAATCCATTGTCGCGTCTCGGAGGCATCTGCTGGGTTTAGAAAAGATGAGAAAACAGAATAGAATGAGGTATAGGGGAAAAACACTACCCATATGCACATGAGACAAACACAAACATATCACTCAATCAATCAAAGGCATACAATCGGTCTAGAACTATTGTTACAAAAGTGCTTGGACTATACTATATACATGGTGGAATACTACTACTGCTATGGTGGTCGACTAGAAAAATTGCTCGGTCGAAGACTCCATGATATCTGCTCCAGCTTCATCAACATAGTCATCATCGCTATCGTCGGGGTCCGAGTCAGTGTCGTCGATGATGATGTAGTTCTCCGGGCAAGTAGAATCGTCATCTTCTCCTCCTGGCGCGGGGTCTCCCATGAAAACTCCTAGCTTCCTCATTAGGTCGTCATTCTTCTCCACTAATACGATGATTTCCTCCTCATAATCTTCCCGTGTAGCCTTGAGTTCTTCCTCCAGCTCCATGATCCTTGTCATCGCCTTCTTCAAATCTGTCATGCCTGCGCACATTTGGTTCTCCTGGTGTCGAATGTGCTGGTTTAACTCCTGGATGAAAGAGGCAATCGATCTATCCTTCCTGGTGCTGATCATCTCCCATTGCTCATCTCGGCGCCCACAAATCTGGTAGATAGTGTCCTTGAGATCATTGTGGTAAACTTATCCAATGCATCCTATGGTAATGTGAGCTGCCATACTCTTTCCTAGACTCCAGGTTGGTGCATCAAAAGAAAACTCTATGGGCTCAGTGACTGGCGCGAACGTCCTTCCTGAAACTTGAACTTGAATCATCCAGCGCTCCTCTTCTGGTAAAGTGGCATTGGAAATCCCGATGAAGCTTGGTATTCCAATATTCAGGTACCTAGTAACTTCCTTCAAGTGGCGTCCAAAAGGGGTGTCTTCATCCGGTTGCATGAACTTGATCCTTGCATTCGCCATCCTGAAGAGTAGAAAATGGGGAGGAGTCAGAAATGAGAAGAGAGTAGTGATCTAGGGCTTTAGCTTAGTGGTCGTGTCCTACAGTCAGCGTGTGCTCTGGTTCCATCTTGTAGCGACCAGACGTCAAACAGTCTGATCTCTGTGCATAAGTGTCATCCCTGGATCGGTAATGCTGACACACACAGTACTTGAAGGATTTATAATAGAGTAGCAATCACACACTTATTACATCGAATGTCTCAAAAGAGAACTTACTACAATAAATATGGCTTAAGGCCATCTAATACGATAACAGCAGAAGGCTTGGAAGATAAAGTGAGTCCATCAACTCCAACGGCATCACTGAGTGAAAGATCACGACCTAAGGCTCCTTACTCGTTGTCTGAAAAGTCTGCAACATGATACGTTGCAGCCCGAAAACGGCTCAGCACATGGAATATGCTGGCAATGTAACACAAGAGAGTAATGAACAGAATAAAGTTATCACTATATGCATATATGGTTGGTGGAGGCTGTATGGTTAATATGTTTTGCGAAAAGCCAATTTTTCCCTACAACAAAGGAATATATTTTATTTAACTATCATGGTGGTTGTTAAACATTGAGAATGGTAAACCCCATCTCAATCCCAATTAAAAATAATCAATAACCCAATCAAATTTTATAATTAAGAGTGATGAGATCCACATGATAATCCAAGAAACTAGATACTCAAGATGTCCATAACCGGGGACACGGCTAACCATGATAGTTTGTACACTCTGCAAAGGTTTGTGCACTTTTCCCCACAAGACTCGATCTCCTCCGTTGGATTTCTCGCACTACATGATGTTTGAGAAACGGATGACCGAGACACAGTCTTTCCGAAGAGGTCCCCTTAACCGATAGATAGGCCGGTACACCTACAATCCCCAACATCCGCTAGCCCATCATGGAAAGGTTTCCCACAACTTACTCAACTATGCCAGAGCCCATAATGGAAGTCTCTAGCATGAATAATCTTATGATCCCTTTGAGCCTGGGTGGCAGTCCATAGGAGAATCACACGGTACCCCGGGATTTCCAAAAATACAGGCAATCACTGGAATTCCCCAGGTGCCTCAATCCACCCAGATGTGTATTAAAGTTGCCACCTTAAGTTAACCATTAATTTAACAATCTCACATCGGTCATGGATACACTCAAACCCAATCCACGTCTACAAGCATAGCATAGCAATATAAGCAACGTAGAAGTAACTCCCAAAGGTTTGATAATAAACAGGTGAATAGGTACTACCTCATCTACTTCCCAAACCCACAATTTAATCAGATCCTAACCATGCAATTGTTTGAGGATTGATCTAATGCAATAAAACTGGGTAGTAAGAGGTATGATCAAAGTGTTACTTGCCTTGCTGATGATCCGCGAAACCTAGAGACTCGTAGTAGCACGCTTCGCACTCCGGGTACTCTATCGCAAACAAACAAGCATACAATAAGCAATCAAGCAAGGGCACGGGTAAAACTCAAATAACAGATCTAACAAGAAAGTTCAACTTAAGAACTCTGGTTTGGAAAAAGAATCAAATCAAACGAAGCAACAAAACTCAAACGGCGAAAGAAACAAGCTTCGTTAACTAATCTGGACTAAAGTCAAAATTTTAAAGTAGCAAAAACTTGTTTACGTTGGTTAAACAGAAAGAGGGTTTCGAGACGAAACTCTAGGCGCTTGAATCGCCTGATTCCGATAAACGAGCGAAAAGTTATACTAAAACGAAAATCGGATCAGAAATCGCGATCGAGAATAATCGCGGAAAATCCGAGAAAAAGAAAAACTGACAAACAGGCTAACGAACGAACGTTCGCTGTCTGCGGCTAAACAGTGAAAACCATTCGTTAAAATGAACGAACGAACGGGCGTTTGCTATATAACTAAACCGAAAATAAATAAACTGATCTATAAAAAAACGTACGGTTTTCCGAAGAAAACCGGCGGCGAGGCGGCGCGGCGTCGGCGGCGGCTGCGGCGGCGGCGGGCTAGGGTTAGGGTTGGGCGGCGATGGGCTGCGGCGGCTCGGGCTGGGCTTCGACGGCTCGAGCGTCGCGACTTATAAAGCCCCCCCGGGGCGGAGTCCCGCTCGGGTACGGCCCGGAGTCGGTTTGACTTTTTTTTAAATAATTCTGACGTGCAGAAAAAGATCGAAAAGAAATACTAAACGGACCTGAAAAATCCCGAAATAATTTTTTACCGTCCTCTAAAAATAAGCCGGACAAGGTGAACATTTATTTGGGCTTAAAATGTAATTTTGAAAACGCATATTTTCCCTATTTCAAATAAAATAGCGATAAAACTCCAAAACAAATCTTATTTGATTTTAATATTAAATCTCCGATATTTCTTTATTTTGAGGAAGTCATTTTATCCTCTCTCTTTTATTTTAATAAAAGAAATATTTCAGAGAAAATAATTAAAATCAAACGATCGTCTTTCCAAAATTCGAGAAAGACTCGAATATGAAAATAATGAAATCCCCAACTCTCTCCGCGGGTCCTTGAGTTGCGTAGAATTTCTCGGATCAACCAAAATGCAATAAAATATGATATGCAATGATGATCTAATGTATAACATTCCAAATTGAAAATTTGGGATGTTACACTTTGGTAGGCAATCCATAAGTGGCTCTCATAATAGATTCATATGGTAATTTAACTTTATTTCTAGGGAAGTGTTCCATGCCTTTCCTTAACGAAAATTGGAATCTAATATACCCTTCCTTCATATCAATAATTGCACCAATCATTCTAAGGAAAGGTCTACCGAGAATAATAGGACATGAAGGATTGCAACCTATATCAAGAACAATAAAATCTACGGGCACATAGTTCCTATTTGCAACAATAAGAACATCATTAATTCTTCCCATAGGTTTCTTAATGGTGGAATCCGCAAGATGCAAATTTAGAGAACAATCATAAAATTCATGGAAACCTAATAAATCACACAAAGTTTTTGGAATCGTGGAAACACTAGCACCAAAATCACACAAAGCATAGCATTCATGATCTTTAATTTTAATTTTAATAGTAGGCTCCCACTCATCATAAAGTTTCCTAGGGATAGAAACTTCCAACTCAAGTTTTTCTTCATAAGATTGCATCAAAGCATCAAGGATATGTTTAGTAAAAGCTTTATTTTGAGTATAAGTATGAGGAGAATTTAGCACGGATTGCAACAAGGAAATACAATCTATCAAAGAGCAATTATCATAATTAAATTCCTTGAAATCCAAGATAGTGGGTTCATTGATATCTAAAGTTTTGACCTCTTCAATCCCACTTTTACCAATTTTTGCATCAAGATCTAAAAACTCCAAAATTTTGGGACGCCTTCTAACTAAAGTTGACTCATCTCCAGTCCCATCATTATCAAGATTCATATTGCAAAACAAATATTTAATAGGGGACACATCAATAACTTTTAGATCTTCATCTTTATTTTCATAAAAATTAGAAGATAACGCTTTTACAAAGCAATCTTTCTTAGCACGCATCCTAGTGGTTCTTTCTTTGCACTCATCAATGGAAATTATCATAGATTTGAGAGACTCATTGATATCATGCTTAGGTGGAATAGATCTAAGTTTCAAAGAATCAACATCAAGAGAAATTCTATCCACGTTCCTAGCCAATTCGTCAACTTTAAGCAATTTTTCTTCAAGCAAAGCATTGAAATTCTTTTGACAAATCGTAAATTCTTTAACACTAGTCTCAAATTCAGAGGGCATCTTATTAAAATTTCCATAAGAGTTGTTGTAGGAATTACCATAATTATTAGAGGAATTACTAGGGACCGGCCTAGGATTAAAGTTTCCTCTATGCGCGTTGTTACCAAAATTATTCCTACCAACAAAATTCACATCCATAGATTCATTATTATTCTCAATCAAGGTAGACAAGGGCATATCATTAGGATCAGAAGAAACACTCTTATTAGCAAATAATTTCATAAGTTCATCCATCTTTCCACTCAAAACATTAATTTCTTCTATCGCATGCACCTTTTTACTAGTAGATCTTTCAGTGTGCCATTGAGAATAATTAACCATAATATTATCTAGGAGTTTAGTAGCTTCTCCTAAAGTGATTTCCATAAAAGTGCCTCCCGCGGCCGATTCTAAAAGATTTCTAGAAGCAAAATTCAATTCGGCATAAAAAATTTGTATAATCATCCATAAATTCAAACCATGAGTAGGGCAATTACGTATCATCAATTTCATCCTCTCCCAAGCTTGTGCAACATGTTCATGATCAAGTTGCTTAAAATTCATAATATCGTTTCTAAGGGAGATGATTTTAGCGGGAGGAAAATACTTAGAGATAAAAGCATCTTTGCACTTATTCCAAGAATCAATACTATTTTAGGCAAAGACGAAAACCAGGTTTTAGCACGATCTCTAAGAGAAAACAGAAATAGCTTCAATTTAACAATATCATTGTCCACATCTTTCTTCTTTTGCATGTCACACAAATCAACAAAGCTATTTAGATGGGTAGCGGCATCTTCACTAGGAAGGCCGGCGAATTGATCTTTATGACAAGATTCAGCAAAGCAGCATTAATTTCACAAGATTCAGCATCGGTAAGAGGAGCAATCGGAGTGGTAAGAAAATCATTGTTGTTGGTATTGGCAAAGTCACACAATTTAGTATTATCTTGAGCCATCGTGACAAGCAAGCAATCCAACACACGAGCGAACAAGAAGCAAGCGAAAAAGAGGGCAAACGGGAAAGAGAGGGCGAATAAAACGACAAGGGTGAAGTGGGGGAAAGGAAAATGAGAGGCAAATGGCAAAATAATGTAATGTGAGGGATAAGAGTTTGTGATGGGTACTTGGCATGTCTTGACTTGTGCGTAGTCTCCCCAGCAACGGCGCCAGAAATCCTTCTTGCTACCTCTTGAGCACTGCGTTGGTTTTCCCTTGAAGAGGAAAGGGTGATGCAGTAAAGTAGCGTAAGTATTTCCCTCAGTTTTTGAGAACCAAGGTATCAATCCAGTAGGAGACCATGTTCGAGTCCCACGCACCTACACAAACAAATAAGAACCTCGCAACCAACGCGATAAAGGGGTTGTCAATCCCTTCACGGTCACTTACGAGAGTGAGATCTGATAGAGATGATAAGATAATATTTTTGGTATTTTTATGATAAAGAGTAAAAGCAAGTAAATAGTAATGGAAATAACGGGAGATTAATATGATGGAAAATAGACCCGAGGGCCATAGGTTTCACTAGTGGCTTCTCTCAAGATAGCATAAGTATTACGGTGGGTAAACGAATTACTGCCGAGCAATTGATAGAATTGAGCATAGTTATGAGAATATCTAGGTATGATCATGTATATAGGCATCACGTCCGTGACAAGTAGACCGAAACGATTCTGCATCTACTACTATTACTCCACACATCGACTGCTATCCAGCATGCATCTAGAGTATTAAGTTCATAAGAACAGAGTAACGCTTTAAGCAAGATGACATGATGTAGAGGGATAAACTCATGCAATATGATATAAACCCCATCTTTTTATCCTTGATGGCAACAATACAATACGTGCCTCGCGGCCCCTGCTATCACTGGGAAAGGACACCGCAAGATTGAACCCAAAGCTAAGCACTTCTCCCATTGCAAGAAAGATCAATCTAGTAGGCCAAACTAAACTGATAATTCGAAGAGACTTGCAAAGATAACCAATCATACATAAAAGAATTCAGAGAAAATTAAAATATTGTTCATAGATAATCTTGATCATAAACCCACAATTCATCAGATCTCGACAAACACACCACAAAAGAAGAGTTACATCAAATAGATCTCCAAGAGAATCGAGGAGAACTTTGTATTGAGATCCAAAGAGAGAGAAGAAGCCATCTAGCTAATAACTATGGACCCGAAGGTCTGAGGTAAACTACTCACACATCATCGGAGAAGCTATGGTGTTGATGTAGAAGCCCTCCGTGATCAATGACCCCTCCGGGAGGACGCCGGAAAAGGCCCCAAGATGGGATCTCACGGGTACAGAAGGTTCCGGCGGTGGAATTAAGTTTTCGTGGATGCCTCTGATGGTTTGGGGGTACGTAGGTATATATAGGAGAAAGAAGTAGGTCGGTGGAGCCATGAGGGGCCCACGAGGGTGGAGGGCGCGCCTGGGGGAGGTCGGCGCTCCCCCCTACCTCGTGGCTTCCTCGTCTGTTGCTTGACGTCCACTCCAAGTCCTCTGGATCACGTTTGTTCCTAAAATCACGTTCCTGAAGGTTTCATTCCGTTTGGACTCCGTTTGATATTCTTTTTCTGCGAAACACTGAAATAGGCAAAAAAAAGCAATTTGGGCTGGGCCTCCGGTTAATAGGTTAGTCCCAAAAATACTATAAAAGTGTATAATAAAGCCCATTAATCATCCAAAACAGAATATAATATAGCATGGGACAATAAAAAATTATAGATACGTTGGAGACGTATCAGAGATGATCGTTATGAATGAAGAACCTGTCGGAGAAGCAAGGATTCGGAAAGGAAGGACAAATCATCAAAGAGCTACACAAAATGAAGACATCAAGCTCACGTTGGTGAATGGGTATTCGGCTCCAACTCCGACCATCACTCCGAAAGAAGTTATCACTCCGACTCCGAATATACTCAAGATGAAGGTGTTGCCGGTCTAGCACTTGTGTCAACCAGCTCCTATGACATATTTGACTCACCAAATGAAGGAATTGGAAGATGCTTCATGGCTAAAGGCCTAAAGGTATCACTCCCCGAGTATGTTGATTTCAATAGTGATGAAGATGATTTGCTAGGTGATGATGATTTACTTGTTCACAACTCTAGTTATGAAAACTATGATGAATTTGCTATTAATCATGCTAATCAAGATTAAATGAATGAAAATGATAAGAAGGAGATTGAGCGTCTAACTAAAGAACTAAACACTCTTAAGTTAGCTCATGAAACTACCTTACAAGATCATCGAGAGCTTTTAAAGACTCATGAGAAGCTATGCTTTGAAAAGCTCAACCTCGAGCAAGAGCATGGGTTCTTAAAAGCAATCAATGATGATCTTCGTAAGAAAAGTTCTTCTTTCATTGCCAAGCGTTACTCTTGTCTACTTACATGCCACAGGTAAAATCTAGCAACAAGCAAAAGAAAGATTCCTCCTCTAGTAGTAACAATAATCATGCTAAATCCAACATTGTTGCTTCTAGTAGTTCTCTTGATTCCACTAATGATTCTCTTAGCCAAGTTACACTTGAGCAAGAAAATAGCTTATTGAAGGGAATCATAGAGAAAGGTGTTTACAAGAGCCTTGCTGGAAGTAAGCAATTTGAGGAAATTGTACGCAAGCAAGGAAGGCACCGGAAGAATCAAGGTGTTGGTTTTGAACGAAAGTTCAATGCCAATGGAGTTGAGTGGGAAGAAGATCAATACCCCAAGACGAAGTTTGTTCCTCAACAAGAGAAGTATGATCCTACTTCCTTCCAAGGGACACAAGCTCAAGATGATCTTCCACCACAAGACCACAAGCAAAAGGGCAAGGACAAGCTTCAAGAGGAGATTGATGCATTAGTTCTTGAGGGTTACTCCGCCAACATACTTCACTCATATCATCTTGTCAAGGATTCCCATCAAGATGATGTGGATCCCAAAGAAGAAGAACTAGAGAGTTCTTGAGGGTGACTCCGCCAACATACTTCACTCTATCATCTTGTCAAGGACAAGTGCAAACAACTTCCACATCTTGCACTAGTTCAAGGAGTCACAAACCCTCTTGTTGATAAGACAAGGGACAAGGTAACCCAATGCTTTCATGGACATCATCTTGTGTCAACATCATTCTATGTCTATGGATATCCTTGTTTGTTCCTTGTGGGACTAACCCGTGTAGGTATTGAAAGTGCAACTCACTCCAATGGATTGCTCCAAATGATCTACATCAACATTGAGCATCCACATCTTCAACATCTACATGAAGTCATCATCAACAAAACCCAAGGTTAGTTCATCCCTCTTAGGGGGGATATCACATCTAGGGGGAGCTTTACTCTAAGAATTGAGCTAAAGCAACTCTAATGGTGTGAACACAACAATGCTTTATGTAAAAGTGGTAATCCCACTTGTGCTTAATCGATGAGTATGACCTATGATCAAATGTTCTCATTTGACTCCTAAGTCAATATACTCATATATAGATGACCTAGTCATCGCCAATTGCTTGATAGATGCTAGAGTGTTTGTGCATGCTTTGCCAGATATTTCATTTGCCATTTTATTGTGTGAGCATGTTGATTGCATATTTCTCTCATTCGAGGACATCCATTTGTTACTTTGATTGTTTGGCTCTTTTTCTTTTGCCAAATGGATGGACAAGAATGCCTAAGAACTTCCTCTAGCTATCTATGCTTTTCTCGTCTCAAACTCTATTCATGCTACATCACAAAGTTTGATCAAGTCAGATTCGAACCACTCTGTGTGAGGAGCAATCGGAGTCCCCGATTCGTCATAGACTTATACTTCCAAAACTCTCTAAGCATTTCGGTCTAACCGATTCATCAACTTCGGTCACACCGAATTCACTGAGTTGATCTAGGTTTTCAATCTCGGTGCAACCGATTAGAACTTTTTGGTCACACCGAGTTGCAGTAATCGCTTGTGATTCTGCATCTCCGTGCCACCGAGTTGTTCCACTCGGTCACACCGACAGGGTCAGGATATATATACCGACGGGTGAGATTTTGAAAATTTCTTCAAAACCCTTCATCCCGCGCGTGTCGTGCTCTGCCGCCTCGGGTCTCTTGATCATCCTATCGTCGCCAGCGACCTCCCGCCACTGGTCTTCGTCGCCGTCAACGGATTTCAACCCCGCCGTTGCCGCCGTAGCGAACTCACCACCGAACTAGGGTATGAGTTCGGCCCCTTGTGCATTCTTTTTTACCTCCGATTCTGAGCACAAGGTCAATGCCATGTTCTTTACCATGTATGAGATCAGTCTATCCATAGAAAACATCCCTTAGATTAGGTTTGATTCAAAAATTTAGGGTTAGGTTTCCGCCGAACTCATCTCGGACCGACCGAGCTGTAGAAATCTGTCTCACCGATTTGGCTTAGGCCATTGCACTTGCACTTCTTGGTCTGACCGAAAGCAGCAAATCAGTGTGACCAAGTTCAACTCTCTGTGAAACCCTAGCAATCTCGGAGGTCTAACCGATCTCACTAGTTTAGACTCCAAAAGTTGCTTCGGTGTCACCGAGTTTAACAAATCGGTAGCTCCGAAATGCTTTCTGTGGAAAACTAAAACTAAGTTTTTGACACATTTGTTTTGCAAAAACTCTGCACTTTGTGATGCTTATCCACTCTACCTCATCTATATCTATTCACAAGGTCTGCTGTCAGTTTGCTTTGCCAGTATGTCTGACCAAAGTGATAGCCAGAACAAATCAGAGGAGCAAGTGAACATGAGTGAGGGCACTAGTCCCTCTAGCAGCTCTGATGATGGCAGCAGAAGCACTCCAAGCAATTTGCCCAAGGCAGCTACAAGGACAAGGAGGAAGAGAAAATCGGACTCAGAGGATGAGGACTATGTGGCTGCTGAGGAGGAAGTAAGCTCCAAGAAGAAAGTGCTGAAGAAGGAATATGGAACTGCTGCTGTAACAAAAGCTGGTATGCACAAGAAGGCACCTGCCAAGAGAGTTCCTATGTCAAAGGCCAGAGCCTCCACTGAGGAAACTATGGAGTTCACACTTGAACCAAAGGAGGCTGGTGAAGGCAAGAAGAGGAAAGAGAGGGTAAGAAGACCATTGCCAAAGTTATTGGCAAGCCCTCCATGATGAGAGATCCAGCTGAGGATGATGAAGAAGAGGAAGAGGATGCTGCACCAGCACCCAAGTCCCAAAAGCTGATGGGGGATGCTATTAAGTCTGGGGCTGCACCTTCAAAGCCCAAGACTGCCCCCAAAGCTGCTGCTCAAGCTTCAAAGAGTTCAAAGCCCAAGAGGAGCACAGGAAATATCCCAGTTGCAGAAAAGAACAAGGCCCCAGTGCCTGAGATGGATGAAGAAGAAGGAGCTGAAGCCCAAGTCCTTAGGAAGCTTAAACCAAAAATTCCAGATCATGATCACAGCCATCCAGTGGCAAAAGATATGAACATCAGGAAGGATGCAGGTCTGAGACTTTGGAGACAAAGTGATCCATATGCTGTGAGAAGAAGGACTACAGTGGACTACAGATTCCACACCAAAGAGCAACAAGATTTCTATGAAACCATTTTGCTTGACAAGAAGCCCATAGTTTGTGATATGAAGTGGGAAGATTGGAAATACATTGATGAGAATGAAGATCATTTTCCAGGAGTACATGGAAGCGTCAAAGCATGTGGTGTTGACAAGTTTGTGGGTCAGAAGCTGACAAAATGGAATGATGAACTCATCATGCAATTCTACTCTACAACACATTTTTATCCAGATGGTAGGATTGTATGGGTGTCAGAGGGTACAAGGTACCAATCTATTGTTGCTGAGTGGGCAAAATTGATAAATGCTCCTGAAGAGCATGAAGATGACTTGGATGTTTATGCCAAGAAGAAGAAAGACCACAACTCTATGGCCAACATGTACAAAGAGATTCCAGACAAAGCATTGGAAACACATAGATTTGGATCTGTTCATTACTTGTTGTCTGGTCTAGCTACAATCAACACTATATTGAGGCATACATTGTTGCCCAAATCTAGAGATCACAAGATGATCAGAGGCCATTCAATCAACTTGCTGCAGATATTTGATGTGCCTCAGAAATGGAAAGTTATGAGCCTGATTGTTGAAACAATCAAGAGGACAGCTGCAGATCAGAAGAGATCTTGTGGGTATGCTCCACATATTCAAGTGCTCATCAACTCCAAGATGGGCACATGCACTTATCTTTTGGACAAGGAGCATCTACCTTTGAGACCAGAATTTGAGGACAACACAGTTGTGATGAATGAGGAAGATCCCACATCTGTACAAGCACAAGAAAAGAGAGAGAAGGCAAAGGTTGAGAAGGCTGCAAAGATGCCAAGTGTTGAAGAGGCAGCTCAGGTATTTCTGAAGAGCAAACAAGATCAACTTCCTTATCTGATTCAAGCAACTTTGAGGATTGAGAAGGGCTTGGCCACCCTGACTCAAAATCAGGAGAGCTTGGAGAGGTTCATTGAGACAAAATTCTATGATCTTGATCTGAAAGTGATTGAGATACACACAGCTGTTCAGCAGCTCCAGGAGGAAGTAGAGGAGAGGAAAGGGCAGGCTACCACAGATGCCTTTCAGAGAGTGCCTAGAGGCCAGAGGTCTGCTGCAGTGCCCATGGCTGACACTAGAGCTACTACATCAGCACCAACAGCTACATATTCAGTGCCACTTCCAGTTGCCACTCCACCAGCTCCAACAACATCTACAGGTGCCTTCGTCCTTGGAGTCCTCTCAACACCACCTCCCGAAGATCAAGCCTAGAGAGACGCATAGCACTATGCATTTTCAAACTTTTTGGTAACTTGTTGCCAAAGGGGGAGCAATGTATAGATCATAGGCTTCGAGAGAGAGTGTTTTCGCTTCTTTTGTCTCTCTTGATATTTGGTTGATACCTTTGTGTGCTTGCTTGATACTTTATGTCTATGTGTGTGAGATACTTGTATGATCATGTGTTTGATCATATCCTACTTTAATGCTTACTTGGATGATATTATATTTTATATCTCATATATGATCATCCACTTTGCTTGGTGATGAGTGCATGCCTTTAATTTCTATCATTTTGAGCGCTCCACCAAGATGTATGTGACATGGAAGAGTAACCCATGATCCTAATCGATTGTGCATTTGCATTCAAATGCAAATTTTAAATAATGCACAAATTTAGGGGGAGCTCTTACTTATGACATACTTATCAAAGCGACGATGCATTTCAATCTTATTATCATTTGTCGAAGCTTTGATCTATATGTTGTCATCAATTACCGAAAACGGGGAGATTGAAAGTGCAACTATCCCTGGGTGGTTTTGGCAATTCCTAACAACATATAGCTCATTGAACTAATGCTATTTCAAGATGATCATTTCAGAAAGTTCAATGATTGGTATGGTATGGACTAGGAATGTGGACCCCTCAAAATGCTAAGGACACATATTGGCTCAAGCTCAAGACTCTACATTTTCATTTTAGTGATCCAACACTACAAAAAAATACATTTCCGTGATGATACGTGTTTGTCACAGTAGGTCGCGTTTTTTGTCATGCATGTACATCCATGACAAATTTATGACAGAATCAAGATAGTCATACCTGTGCTATCGTAGAAGTGTTCCATGACATTACCAAAATTATCATCACGGAAGTGTCCACTTCCATGACGATAAATCGCGCGTCACAGAAGTGCTTTCGTCAAGGGTGACCGACATGTGGCATCCACCGTAACGGAACGCCGTTAAGCTATCGGGTCGGGTTTTGGATCCAATAACCCGTTAACAGCCCTGACCAATGGGGATTTTCCACGTGTAAAATCATCATTGGCTGGAGGAAACACGTGTCGACTCATCGTTGGGACAGATATCATCCACTCATTGGACAGAAGGCGCCTATGATACGTTGACACATGGCACGGCCCAACAGAGGCCCATTCCTGTGAAAAGGCTGGCCCGTTTGACTTGGTCAAAAGGTGGCGGGACGGCCCATGGAAAGCCTGTTAACGGCCTGTTCGCAAATAGCCCATTTACAGCCCGCGAACCCAAGGCCCGTTACGCCCTATCCGAATTAGGCCCAGTAGCATCATCTGGGCCATCCAATATGATTCCAGCCCGTTTTCACTTCTGGCCCATGTATGGCCCATGACGTCTTTCGGCCCATATGAGGCCCTATGTAACTCTTGGCCTATTAACGGTCCGTGGTGAAACTGGCCCGTAATGAATAGTGTATCACTTTACACCCATTAACGGCCCGTGGTGAAACTAGCCCGTAATGAACAGTGTATCACTTTACACCCATTAACGGCCTGTGGTGAAACTGGCCCGTAATGAACAGTGTATCACTTTATACCCATTAATGGACCGTTATTCCGTTGGGCCGTTTCCAGCCCATGTTATCTTTCGGCCTTCTCAGAACCCATTTATTCTTGGGCTCATTTCCAGCATTCGTTTACTTACGGCCCGTTACTGTCATTTTCTGCTTGTGGCCCAAATTCAGCCTGTGGTTACAGTCGGCCCGTTTGTGGTCCGTTAATACGTTGGGCCGTTTTCATAGCGTCATCAAATACGGCCTATTAACGATGGCCCGTTATGGTCAGCCCATGAACGGACGATTCCAACTCTAGCCCGTTTACGGCCATAATGCGGCCTGTTATTGGCCCATGTTTGTCCAATCGATCATACGGCCCGTATAAGGCCCGTTGATGATACGGCCCTTAGAAGGCCCATTGTTTCTACGGCCCGTAGAAGGCCTACTGTTTCTACGGCCCGTAGAAGGCCCACTGTTTCTACGGCCCGTAGGAGGCCCAGTGTCACTACAGTAAATATTAGCCCATGGTTATTGTGGCCTAGTTTTAAAAAACAGGTTATTTAGCCACTAGCAAACCGCGGAAAAAGAACTGCACTGACTACAAGCAAACAAATAAACAAGACAACAAGGAAATAAATAAGCAAGCAACTTATGCTAGGCTATCACGGCTATTACACATATTACATCCACTGGGCATCAAAGTTCGCCACCAGTGCAAATATAGGGAACAAAGCAGCATATGAACGCCGCAGCAAAACAAGTCCAGAACTGAAACCACTTCAGAAGAGTTCAAGAAACAATATCCTGGGTAACCATAATGCTGGCACGATGCTTAGCAAGCTTATTAACTTTCTCTTGTTTGGCGCTTAAATCCTCCAGCGCTTGCTGTTGCACAAGAAAGTACGCATCTGAATTCTGCAGGGACTTCCTCAGTCCTTCGGCTTCTTGCCGCAGCATAGCTGACTGATGCCTTTCAGCTTGTAGCTGAGACTGAAGAAGCCGAAGTGATTCAGGCAGCGAGTTCGAAGAGCTTGTGCCAGCGGCACTGGCCAGTAACTCGAACACTACATCAACGCAGGACTGTGGGGTTTTCTCACTGTCTACAAGATCGTTTTTATCACCTTTCTTGGAGACCAACAAGGTTGTCTCACTATCTTGAACCTTATCTGCATTACTTTCTCTACCATTGCATAGTGGGGTGCTCTTCTCCAATATTCTGTTTGAATACTACAAGAGAAACAAGCAGACACATCACAGGTTTAGCTTGTAGTATACGAAACTCATTTTGGTAAACCGGTTCAGTAGTAAGGTGGACAAGATAACAACATGAAACAAACATATATCTATGTACTATGGTCACTGTATTGTCCATATCATTCTAGTTTATGTTCCCTAATCAAGATAGAGACACAGTTCAACTCATATATTTTTAAGACACAGCAACATAGACAGAATATAAGTGTGAGAAACTACACAGCATTGGCAGCACTTGTAATTGAAGGAAATATGCCCTAGAGGCAATAATAAAGTTATTATTTATTTCCTTATATCATGATAAATGTTTATTATTCATGCTAGAATTGTATTAACAGGAAACATAATACATGTGTGAATACATAGACAAACAGAGTGTCACTAGTATTCCTCTACTTGACTAGCTCGTTGATCAAAGATGGTTGTGTTTCCTAGCCATAGACATGAGTTGTCATTTGATTAACGGGATCACATCATTAGGAGAATGATGTGATTGACTTGACCCATTCCGTTAGCTTAGCACTCGATCGTTTAGTATGTTGCTATTGCTTTCTTCATGACTTATACATGTTCCTATGACTATGAGATTATGCAACTCCCGTTTACCGGAGGAACACTTTGTGTGCTACCAAATGTCACAACGTAACTGGGTGATTATAAAGGTGCTCTACAGGTGTCTCCAAAGGTACTTGTTGGGTTGGCGTATTTCGAGATTAGGATTTGTCACTCCGATTGTCGGAGAGGTATCTCTGGGCCCACTCAGTAATACACATCACTATAAGCCTTGCAAGCATTGTGACTAATGAGTTAGTTGCGGGATGATGTATTACGGAACGAGTAAAGAGACTTGCCGGTAACGAGATTGAACTAGGTATCGAGATACCGACGATCGAATCTTGGGCAAGTAACATACCGATGACAAAGGGAACAACGTATGTTGTTATGCGGTTTGACCGATAAAGATCTTCATAGAATATGTGGGAACCAATATGAGCATCCAGGTTCCGCTATTGGTTATTGACCGGAGAGGTGTCTCGGTCATGTCTACATAGTTCTCGAACCCGTAGGGTCCGCACGCTTAACGTTACGATGACAGTTATATTATGAGTTTATATGTTTTGATGTACCGAAGGTTGTTCGGAGTCCCGGATGTGATCACGGACATGACGAGGAGTCTCAAAATGGTCGAGACATAAAGATTGATATATTGGAAGCCTATGTTTGGACATCGGAAGTGTTCCGGGTGAAATCGGGATTTTTCCGGAGTACCGGGAGGTTACCGGAACCCCCCGGTAACTTAATGGGCCTTAGTGGGCCTAGGTGGAAGAGAGGAGAGGAGGCCAGGGCAGGGCCGCACGCCCCTCCCCCCCCAATCCGAATAGGACAAGGAGAGGGGGGCGGCGCCCCCCCTTTCCTTCCTCCCCTCCACCTCTTCCCCCTCTCTCTCCAAGTCCAACATGGAAAAGGGGGGGAGTCCTACTCCCGGTAGGAGTAGGACTCCTCCTGGCGCGGCTATCCCCTTGGCCGGCCGAACCCCCCTAGCTCCTTTATATACAGGGGCAGGGGGGCACCTCTAGACACACAATTGATCATTGATCTCTTAGCCGTGCGCGGTGCGCCCCTCCACCATATTACACCTCGATAATATCATAGCGGTGCTTAGGCCAAGCCCTGCGTCGGTAGAACATCATCATTGTCACCACGTTCCCCAAAGTGGCATCCGAGCCTGGTTTTATGCGTTGATGTTATATGCACGAGTAGAACACAAGTGAGTTTTGGGCGATATAAGTCATAGTGCTTACCAGCATGTCATATTTTGGTTCAGCGGTATTGTGAGATGAAGCGGCCCGGACCGACATTACGCGTACGCTTACGCGAGACTGGTTTCACCGTTGCAAGCACTCGTTACTTAAAGGTGACTGGCGGGTGTCTGTCTCTCTCACTTTAGTTGAACCGAGTATGGCTACGCCCGGTCCTTGCGAAGGTTAAAACAGCACCAACTTGACAAACTATCGTTGTGGTTTTGATGCGTAGGTAAGAACGGTTCTTGCTAAGCCCGTAGCAGCCACGTAAAACATGCAACAACAAAGTAGAGGACGTCTAACTTGTTTTTGCAGGGCATGTTGTGATGTGATATGGTCAAGACATGATGCTATATTTTATTGTATGAGATGATCATGTTTTGTAACTGAGTTATCGGCAACTGGCAGGAGCCATATGGTTGTCGCTTTATTGTATGAAATGCAATCGCCATGTAATTGTTTTACTTTATCACTAAGAGGTAGGGATAGTCGTAAAAGCAATAGTTGGCGAGACGACAACGATGCTACAATGGAGATCAAGGTGTCGCGCCGGTGACGATGGTGATCATGACGGTGCTTCGGAGATGGAGATCACAAGCACAAGATGATGATGGCCATATCATATCACTTATATTGATTGCATGTGATGGTTATCTTTTATGCATCTTATCTTGCTTTGATTGACGGTAGCATTATAAGATGATCCCTCACTAAATTATCAAAGTATAAGTGTTCTCCCTGAGTATGCACCGTTGCGAAAGTTCTTCGTGCTGAGACACCACGTGATGATCGGGTGTGATAGGCTCTACGTTCAAATACAACGGATGCAAAACAGTTGCACACGCAGAATACTCAGGTTAAACTTGATGAGCCTAGCATATAACAGATATGGCCTCGGAACACGGAGAACAAATGGTCGAGCGTGAATCATATAGTAGATATGATCAACATAGTGATGTTCACCATTGAAACTACTCCATCTCACGTGATGATCGGACATGGTTTAGTTGATATGGATCACGTCATCACTTAGAGGATTAGAGAGATGTCTATCTAAGTGGGAGTTCTTAAGTAATATGATTAATTGAACTTGAATTTATCATGAACTTAGTACCTGATAGTATCTTGCTTGTCTATGTTAATTGTAGATAGATGGCCCGTGCTGTTGTTCCGTTGAATTTTAATGCGTTCCTTGAGAAAGCAAAGTTGAAAGAAGATGGTAGCAATTACACGGACTGGGTCCGTAACTTGAGGATTATCCTCATTGCTGCACAGAAGAATTACGTCCTGGAAGCACCGCTGGGTGCCAGGCCTGCTGCAAGAGCAACACCAGAAGTTATGAACGTCTGGCAGAGCAAAACTGATGACTACTCGATAGTTCAGTGTGCCATGCTTTATGGCTTAGAACCGGGTCTTCAACGATGTTTTGAACGTCATGGAGCATATGAGATGTTCCAGGAGTTGAAGTTAATATTTCAAGCAAATGCCCGGATTGAGAGATATGAAGTCTCCAATAAGTTCTATAGCTGCAAGATGGAAGAGAATAGTTCTGTCAGTGAGCATATACTCAAAATGGCTGGGTACAATAATCACTTGATTCAACTGGGAGTTAATCTTCCGTATGATAGCGTCATTGACGGAATTCTTCAATCACTGCCACCAAGCTACAAGAGCTTCGTGATGAACTATAACATGCAAGGGATGAATAAGACGATTCCCGAGCTCTTCGCAATGCTAAAGGCTGCGGAGGTAGAAATGAAAAAGGAGCATCAAGTGTTGATGGTCAATAAGACCACTAGTTTCAAGAAAAAGGGCAAAGAGAAGAAAAAGGGGACCTTCAAGAAGAACAGCAAGCAAGTTGCTGTTCAGGAGAAGAAACCCAAGTCTGGACCTAAGCCTGAGACTGGGTGCTTCTACTGCAAGCAGACTGGTCACTGGAAGCGGAACTGCCCCACGTATTTGGCGGATAAGAAGGATGGCAAGGTTAACAAAGGTATATGTGATATACATGTTATTGATGTGTACCTTACTAATGCTCGCAGTGGCACCTAGGTATTTGATACTGGTTCTGTTGCTAATATTTGCAACTCGAAACAGGGGCTACGGATTAAGCGAAGATTGGCTAAGGACGAGGTGACGATGCGCGCGGGAAATGGTTCCAAAGTCGATGTGATTGCGGTCGGCACGCTACCTCTACATCTACGTTCGGGATTAGTTTTAGACCTAAATAATTGTTATTTGGTGGCAGTGTCAAGCATGAACATTATATCGGGATCTTGTTTGATGCGAGACGGTTATTCATTTAAATCAGAGAATAATGGTTGTTCTATTTATATGAGTAATATCTTTTATGGTCATGCACCCTTGAAGAGTGGTCTATTTTTGTTGAATCTCGATAGTAGTGATACACATATTCATAATATTGAAGCCAAAAGATGCAGAGTTGATAATGATAGTGCAACTTATTTGTGGCACTGCCGTTTAGATCATATCGGTGTAAAGCGCATGAAGAAACTCCATACCGATGGACTTTTGGAACCACTTGATTAGGAATCACTTGGTACTTGCGAACCGTGCCTCATGGGCAAGATGACTAAAACACCGTTCTCCGGAACTATGGAGAGAGCAACAGATTTGTTGGAAATCATACATACAGATGTATGTGGTCCGATGAATATTGAGGCTCGTGGTGGATATCGTTATTTTCTCACCTTCACAAATGATTTGAGCAGATATGGGTATATCTACTTAATGAAACATAAGTCTGAAACATTTGAAAAGTTCAAAGAATTTCAGAGTGAAGTTGAAAATCATCGTAACAAGAAAATAAAATTTCTACGATCTGATCATGGAGGAGAATATTTGAGTTATGAGTTTGGTCTTCATTTGAAACAATGCGGAATAGTTTCGCAACTCACGCCACCCGGAACACCACAGCGTAATGGTGTGTCCGAAGGTCGTAATCGTACTTTACTAGATATGGTGCGATCTATGATGTCTCTTACTGATTTACCGCTATCGTTTTGGGGTTATGCTTTAGAGAAGACTGCATTCACGTTAAATAGGGCACCATCAAAATCCGTTGAGACGACGCCTTATGAGCTGTGGTTTGGCAAGAAACCAAAGTTGTCGTTTCTTAAAGTTTGGGGTTGCAATGCTTATGTGAAAAAACTTCAACCTGATAAGCTCGAACCCAAATCGGAGAAATGTGTCTTCATAGGATACCCAAAGGAAACTGTTGGGTACACCTTCTATCACAGATCCGAAGGCAAAGCTTTTGTTGCTAAATTCGGAAATTTTCTGGAGAAGGAGTTTCTCTCGAAAGAAGTGAGAGGGAGGAAAGTAGAACTTGATGAGGTAACTGTACCTGCTCCCTTATTGGAAAGTAGATCATCGCAGAAACCAGTTTCTACGACACCTACACCAGTTAGTGAGGAAGTTAATGATAATGATCATGAAACATCAGATCAAGTTATTACTGAACCTCGTAGGTCAACCAGATCAAGATCCGCACCATAGTGGTACGGTAATCCTGTTCTGGAGGTTATGTTACTAGACCATGACGAACCTACGAACTATGAAGAAGCGATGGTGAGGCCAGATTCCGCAAAATGGCTTGAGGCCATGAAATCCGAGATGGGATCCATGTATGAGAACAAAGTATGGACTTTGGTTGACTTGCCCGATGATCGGCAAGCCATTGAAAATAAATGGATCTTCAGGAAGAAGACTGACGCTGACGGTAATTTTACTGTCTATAAAGCTCGACTTGTTGCGAAAGGTTTTCGACAAGTTCAAGGGATTGACTATGATGAGACCTTCTCACCCGTAGCGATTCTTAAGTCTGTCCAAATCATGTTAGCAATTGCCACATTTTATGATTATGAAATTTGGCAAATGGATGTCAAAACTGCATTCCTGAATGGATTTCTGGAAGAAGAGTTGTATATGATACAACCGGAAGGTTTCGTCGATCCAGAGGGAGCTAACAAAGTGTGCAAGCTCCAGCGATCCATTTATGGACTGGTGCAAGCCTCTCGGAGTTGGAATAAACGCTTTGATAGTGTGATCAAAGCATTTGGTTTTGTACAAACTTTTGGAGAAGCATGTATTTACAAGAAAGTGAGTAGGAGCTCTGTAGCATTTCTGATATTATATGTGGATGACATATTGCTAATTGGAAATGATATAGAATTTCTGGATAGCATAAAGGGATACTTGAATAAGAGTTTTTCAATGAAAGACCTCGGTGAAGCTGCATATATATTGGGCATCAAGATCTATAGAGATAGATCAAGACGCTTAATTGGACTTTCACAAAGCACATACCTTGACAAAGTTTTGAAGTAGTTCAAAATGGATCAAGCAAAGAAAGGGTTCTTGCCTGTATTACAAGGTGTGAGATTGAGTAAGACTCAATGCCCGACCACTGCAGAAGATAGAGAGAAGATGAAAGATGTTCCCTATGCTTCAGCCATAGGCTCTATCATGTATGCAATGCTGTGTACCAGACCTGATGTGTGCCTTGCTATAAGTTTAGCCGGGAGGTACCAAAGTAATCCAGGAGTGGATCACTGGACAGCGGTCAAGAACATCCTGAAATACCTGAAAAGGACTAAGGATATGTTTCTCGTTTATGGAGGTGACAAAGTGCTCATCGTAAATGGTTACGTTGATGCAAGCTTTGACACTGATCCGGACGATTTTAAATCGCAAACCGGATACGTGTTTACATTGAACGGTGGAGCTATCAGTTGGTGCAGTTCTAAGCAAAGTGTCGTGGCCGGATCTACGTGTGAAGCGGAGTACATAGCTGCTTAGGAAGCAGCAAATGAAGGAGTCTGGATGAAGGAGTTCATATCCGATCTAGGTGTCATACCTAGTGCATCGGGACCAATGAAAATCTTTTGTGACAATACTGGTGCAATTGCCTTAGCAAAGGAATCCAGATTTCACAAGAGAACCAAGCACATCAAAAGACGCTTCAATTCCATCCGGGATTTAGTCCAGGTGGGAGACATAGAAATTTGCAAGATACATACGGATCTGAATGTTGCAGACCCGTTGACTAAGCCTCTTCCACGAGCAAAACATGATCAGCACCAAGACTCCATGGGTGTAAGAATCATTACTGTGTAATCTAGATTATTGACTCTAGTGCAAGTGGGAGACTGAAGGAAATATGCCCTAGAGGCAATAATAAAGTTATTATTTATTTCCTTATATCATGATAAATGTTTATTATTCATGCTAGAATTGTATTAACCGGAAACATAATACATGTGTGAATACATAGACAAACAGAGTGTCACTAGTATGCCTCTACTTGACTAGCTCGTTGATCAAAGATGGTTGTGTTTCCTAGCCATAGACATGAGTTGTCATTTGATTAACGGGATCACATCATTAGGAGAATGATGTGATTGACTTGACCCATTCCGTTAGCTTAGTACTCGATCATTTAGTATGTTGCTATTGCTTTCTTCATGACTTATACATGTTCCTATGACTATGAGATTATGCAACTCCCATTTACCGGAGGAACACTTTGTGTGCTACCAAACGTCACAACGTAACTGGGTGATTATAAAGGTGCTCTACAGGTGTCTCCAAAGGTACTTGTTGGGTTGGCGTATTTCGATATTAGGATTTGTCACTCCGATTGTCGGAGGGGTATCTCTGGGCCCACTCAGTAATACACATCACTATAAGCCTTGCAAGCATTGTGACAGATGAGTTAGTTGCGGGATGATGTATTACGGACGAGTAAAGAGACTTGCCTGTAACGAGATTGAACTAGGTATCGAGATACCGACGATCGAATCTCGGGCAAGTAACATACCGATGACAAAGGGAACAACGTATGTTGTTATGCGGTCTGACCGATAAAGATCTTCGTAGAATATGTTGGAACCAATATGAGCATCCAGGTTCCGCTATTGGTTATTGACCGGAGAGGTGTCTCGGTCATGTCTACATAGTTCTCGAACCCGTAGGGTCCTCACGCTTAACGTTACGATGACAGTTATATTATGAGTTTATATGTTTTGATGTACCGAAGGTTGTTCGGAGTCCCGGATGTGATCACGAACATGATGAGGAGTCTCGAAATGGTCGAGAGATAAAGATTGATATATTGGAAGCCTATGTTTGGACATCGGAAGTGTTCCGGGTGAAATCGGGATTTTTTCGGAGTACCGGGAGGTTACCGGAACCCCCCGGTAACTTAATGGGCCTTAGTGGGCCTAGGTGGAAGAGAGGAGAGGAGGCCAGGGCAGGGCCACACGCCCCTCCCCCCAATCCGAATAGGACAAGGAGAGGGGGGCGGCGCCCCCCTTTCCTTCCTCCCCTCTTCCCCCTCTCTCTCCTAGTCCAACATGGAAAGGGGGGAGTCCTACTCCCGGTAGGAGTAGGACTCCTCCTGGCGCGCCTCTCCCCTTGGCCGGCCGAACCCCCCTTGCTCCTTTATATACGGGGGCAGGGGCACCTCTAGACACACAATTGATCATTGATCTCTTAGCCGTGCGCGGTGCCCCCCTCCACCATATTACACCTCGATAATATCGTAGCGGTGCTTAGGCGAAGCCCTGCGTCGGTAGAACATCATCATTGTCACCACGCCGTCGTGCTGACGAAAACTCTCCCTCAACACTCGGCTGGATCGGAGTTCGAGGGACGTCATCGAGCTGAATGTGTGCTGAACTCGGAGGTGCCGTACGTTCGGTACTTGATCGGTCGGATCGTGAAGACGTACGACTACATCAACCGCGTTGTGTTAACGCTTCCGCTTTCGGTCTACGAGGGTACGTGGACAACACTCTCCCCTCTCGTTGCTATACATCACCATGATCTTGCGTGTGCGTAGGAAGTTTTTTGAAATTACTACGTTCCCCAACAGTAATGTGCATCACATGAGAACATAACTGTTTATACAACTTAAACTGAAATCAACATAGAGCAACAAGTTAGAACAGCAATCCCGTTAAAGAAATAGGTTTAAAACATACCTGTTGCACCATTGGAGTTTCAATTGGATCCTTCAAATTCGAAAGTAGTTGGTATGAGTAAATACAGTGATGCAACAGCAAAGGAGTATGGACCATAGCTACGGAATCTGACCTGAGAACAGTTGCTCTTCTGCTTTAAATGTGGAGTTTGGGTTAGCTGTGGTGGTCTTCGTGCTTTGGGCACTGCAGTAGCTTTACAAACTGCTCGTGTGGGGGTACTCTGTGGTGGACATGGTGCTTTGTTAACTATAAGTGGTTTACTATCCGCTGGGGTTGCGGTTAGATGAGTTGTAGCTGGTTCTCTGCCCAACGGTGTAAGTGTGCAATCTGGAAGAGTCTCGATTATGTGTGGTGGGGCTAGTTTGTGGGCCAGTACAACCATGGTTCTATCTGCATCGACGGGTAGCACTGTCTTTTGTGAAGAACGGGTTTTTGCTCCCTTAGATACTGCCATCGCCCCCTCCAATTCAAATGGCTGATAAACAAGAAAAGAAATTGAACGTACAGACATTGTATGATAGACAGATGTGGTAATTCACATATATGTTGTCTAACCAAACAGGACAGCATGACACAATTTCACATATATGATGCCTAACTAAACAGGATAGCATGACACAGTTTCAGATATATGATGGATAACTTAACAGGATATAATGGCATAATTCAACATATGATGAGTACCTAAACAGGATGACATGACAAAACTATATCATGTCTTTCTAAAATAGGTTGGGATGAAATAATTCACATACATGTTGTCTAAGTATACAGGATGGCATGATATAATTGACATAATTGATTCATATACTAAGCAGTTGGCACTCGCATGTATGATCTCTAAACTAAGCAGATAGAATTCAATATTGTGCATATGATGTCTAAACTAAGCAATGCAAGACACCATATGCATCATATGAGAAATATAAACATTGCAACTTAGAGCATACACCTCAGGTGGGATGTAGGACTGGTCATCTGTCTCTGAATCCTCCTCTGAGGAGCTCCCTGTAACCATCGAGATATATGCTTCAACAGGTACCATTGCCTGCTCTGAAGACCTTGTTTTCACTCCAGATTTTTCCATAACCGGCTCAAATGGCTGATACACATGAAGAGTAGTTCAATATACACAGATTGTCGACAAATGGAATACGTAATGAAAAAAAAAGATGGCATGAGATAATTCACATATATGACGCCTGGCTCCATGGCGGTGTATAATTCACATATATGATAACTGGCTGAAAAACATGGCATTGCATAGTTCACATATTTGATATAGAAAGCAAACAGGAGGCATTCACACAAAGCATGTCTAATCTAAGCAGATGGCATGGCAATGCAAGACACCATATGCATGATATGAGCAATATAACCCAGCC